>NC_087379.1:815000-1115000 GCF_963675165.1 Halichondria panicea
TTTCTAAAAGCTTAGCGAGAGGCTTTTCAGATGGTATGTTCAAATCCCAAGTCCATAATTTCCTATTTTCGGGAAAAGACTCTGAACTTGTCGAAAACAGGCCAGTTTTGATTTCATAACAACTATAGCCACGCAACCACACCACGTTCTTGTGATAGTGGAGCTACATTTGTCCTTGCAGAATCTATTGTGCCGAGCCTGTTTCCATGACAATACGACCAGTGATTGGTCATATGCCAGACTGCCCTCTATTGACTCAGACCAACAATCACAATATTCAGGTACGTACACTCAAACAAGATTTTTGCTTTTACGTAATTCACTTGTGCTTTGTCTGCAGTTTCCTGTGCGGAGTGGACGACCTTTGACCCTTGAAATAACTCTGTATGACAATGTAGGGAGGGTGTTCGACAATTTCACATCGCTGCAATGGACGTGGGAATCGTCCAATCAGAATGCTCTACCTACCCCCCAGACCTCCTCACTACAGCACAAGGACTCAAAAAGTAAGCAACTTTTAATAAGAGTTATGCATGTGTGTAGGGGTAGCTATAAATGTGGATAATTTTGGCTTTGAGAGCCCGGCCGTTACTTGAATTTCGATGGTTTAATTTTGGAAAAAAGGGCTTTCTCAATTTTGGTGTGCCAAACGAAAATCAAAGATCATTGAAATTGGATCACCAGAACATACATGTAAAGTGATGCATGATATCAAGGGGGGTGGGCTGGGGTAGCTAGCTGTATGGCTTGAGGGCCCATAGCTTGAATTTCGGTACTCTGATTTAGCTCTTTCGGCATACATAGATTACAGGCACACATTGTCGTTAGTGATATTGGTTGTGTTTACTTGTGCAGCTTTATTGTCTGTGATACTGGGAGGTGTGTCTGGTGCAGCTGTTCTCACGGCTTCCTCCAACCAGTACCTGCCCTCTGTACTCTCCAGGGAGATCCTATCTCCTCAGGTTAGTGTGTGCTCATCATGACAGTATAATCCTAGCTTCATTGAACATTACAATTACATGTATGTGTTGTAAGACTACTCGCATACATGTACATGTACATGAAACAATCTCACAATGTGATTATACTGCACACCAGACTATACTTATATTATATCCACCCCCTCCCCACACACACAGGGGCCATTTTCTCCCGGTGTCAATTTCTCTCTTTCTCTCCTCCTTCGCAATCCACCAGAACTGACACCTAACGAAATACTGCTCTTCAATCACCCTCTAAACAAGGGCGCCCTCACTATAACCCACGGCTCTGATCATTTCCGAGTGGATCACATGACCAAGACACTCCCCCCTGCCAGCACACTCTACACTGCGGATACACGGCAGATCACTTTAACCCCTGTGCTTGAGGGGTTAATGACGATATCGCTGACAGATCTTTGCCTGGAGATAGACAAAGCTGCCAGCTCAGCAGTTATTGTCGCGGGTGTGTACAGTATCGAGGTCCATGTGACAGACAAACTTCAACTAGGCAATTCTTCACTGGCCTTTGTGAGGGTGTTGGATAGTCGCCAAGTGCCCTTCCCCGTCGACCAACTCAGGTGGGTGTGGTCAATGTCACTATATAATTGTACCATTGTCACTATGTAGTTTGTAGTTCTGAGCAGCATTGTACGAAGCTTTTTGTCGTCGGTACCCAAATATAATTTTAGTCAATTTTGCCGATCGGTGTTTACAGATTAATGAATCTTCAAGCCAATCCTAAGTCTTCGCACATCAAAGTGGCCCCAGCGTCCAATCAGATCCTCTCTACCTTATCACATGACCAGACCTCCCACAGTGCTGTGTACCAGGTCACTGGGGTTGCCGTGGGAACTGCCCACCTCCTGTTTAACGCCACGTCCAACAGTCGTGTCGTGAGTAGCTGGCCTAAAGAAGTTCAAGTATTTGATGCTCTGCAACTATTCCCAGAGCACATCACACTACTACCAACAGCTACCTTCCAGGTCAGCTGGGCCGGGGGGGGGGGGGGCAGTACAGTAATTAAGTTACCGTATAGTTGGTATAAGCTGCCCAATTAAATATTCGTAATTATTCGTACGTGCTTATTTTACTGTCAGAGAGAAGTCTTTTAGTGCATGCATGGTTATAGCATTGCAACTGTTGAGCAGTAACAGCCGGAATAGACACACACACACACACACACACACACACACACACACACACACACACACTACCATCTGACAAAATATGCCTAGTGCTAATTCTAAGAACCAAAATTAGAGGTTAATGATTGTTTTGTGCTTGCCACATAGACCCATCCCCATTATCAGATACTACACCACAAAACCAATACAGCCTCAAGGTCAGATTTAGTTTACACAAAATGTACACAGCCATACAAGCTAAGTTGAAGTACTGCAGCAGCCAATATCAAGTCTAAGATAATTATGTCAGCATTTAATATACCTCAAATGTAAATAGCTTATACAATAATTATTCAGCATGGCCCCAAGTGAATAGCTTATTCAGTGTGCTAGTTGTATGTGTTTCTGGATGCAACAGATGAGTGGGGAGTGTTGGTGCACCGTGAAAGACTCTTTAACCCATCATTCTCGGCTCTCAAGGCCGGGCTCTGTTTGCCTTTTCTTTTCTGTTCGTGGTTTGTGTCTGTGTGTTTTCTATGATGTCTGAATATACATGTATAAAAGAAGCCTACCAATAGACAGCTAATTAACTACAGTAAGAGTTATTCCTGCAACCATTTGTCAATTTTTATAAGCAATATTTAATGAAAATAGGAGAGGTGGTTACCCAATTCTACGGTCAGATAAGGCAGTTTCTCACAATTTATTTTTTTTGTTTCAACCCCTCCAACACACACACACACAGTCATCAGCTATACCATATTTATCGTTCGCCTATGCCTCCAAGCATAGGTGAACGTTTGGCATAGTTATACGTTTGGCTCTGGCAAAGATAATTATTATACATAAATTTATAATGCAGATCCATAGCTCGGGAGGACCTGTACCACACAGCACTGTCATCTACACCATATCAAATATCACCGTGGCTACCGTCGACGAAACTGGACTAATCGTAGCTGCTACACCCGGTGTTACCATAGTAACAGGTCAAGCCCAAACCTTGGACTCCAACACAGGGCAGCTGGTTACATACTCGCAAGATGAAGTCCACGTACACGTTATCAAACTAACTGGAATCAAACTTTTTGTACCATCAACCAAACTACTCGCCGGTGAAGAAATTGCCGTTTATGCTATTGGAATGCACAACGAGAGCCCGTTCTCTTTCGGGAGTGTGACGTCAGAGCTGTCGTTTCATTGGTCGGTTAGCAATATGGACATACTAGTTCTCTCGTCCGTCTACGAAGAGGCTAGTGTTTCGTTGGACGAAGAGCAAGATTTCGACGCCATGCTACGTGCTCGCAATCCAGGACAAAGTGTGGTACGGATCACGGCCAAGTGTGGAACTGGAATGTGCGATCCGGAACTGGCTACTTTCACAAATCAGGTTCAGGTTCGAGTTTTACCTCCTCTAGAGTTACTGCGACCTATGGGCGGCCATTTTTTATTGCCTCAAAATGGGAAAGCAAAGATTGTGACGAATCGCGATGGAATCTCTCGATTGAGTTATCAGCTGATGCAGAGCGTGGGCGTTGGGAGTGGGAGTAGTGTGATACGTGTGAGTAGTGAGGGGGAGATCGGTACAGCTGCTGTAAACGGACACGCTGTTGTCATGGTGACTGCGGATGCAATGGGCATGGGAATCAATCAGAGTGTGGTCGTACATGTGGAGGTAAGTGTGTAACAGTAGCCTCTCGTGATAGTTTTAATTCAGTGTTCAGTGTTCTTCCCAGGCCCTTTCAGCTAAGGTTCCTTAGTCATGATTTCATGAAGTGTACTAACTTACCACAATAATTGTTATAATGAAATTCATAATTTGCCATTAGCTTTGTTTTTGTTTCTGTGATAGATGCCAAATTAGATTGCGTATAGTGCCCTATCTCTTGAATAATGTACTATAGCGCTGCAATTCATTCCGCTACTATTCTACAACATTCTATTGATCTTTCTACATAATTATAACGTGCAGCCACTCTAGTCTAATAAAAATAGTTACGTACATGTACATGTAAGTAGAATGGCATTAAGACTCGTTTCAGTTTACTTTTTTATCTGTACAGGTTCGACAGATATCCAGTGTATCGATTGTCCCTCTCTCATTCGCACAAGCCACACCCTCCTCTAAAGATCACGCCTATCCACTCGGCTACTCGGCAGAGTTCATAGTCTATCTCCATGACAACATCGGACGTCAATTCAAGTACGCAAGCATCCCACTCTCCCATCGTCTCAGCCGTTCTGATATCGTACGCATGTCCCCTGAGTCTGGAAACTCCACCTACACAATAAAAGCGTCAAAACAAGGAAATACAATCCTCAAAATATGGACCACCTCTCATCCTCACATCATTGATTACGTTCGCATACAAGTGGGTTATGCTATTCTTCCGTCGCTGGCTACTGTTCATCTTGGGTGTACTATATGCTTCACTACGCATTTGAAGGAAGAAACTACCGGGCTGTGGTCAGTCGGCGAAAAGGGGGTGCTCCAAATAAAATCAAAGACGGGGGTGGGTGTGGCTAAATCGACCGGACGAGCAGTTGTGTATCACAGCAGTTACAGTACAGTGGACACACACACGGAGATAACGGTATCGAAAGTTGAACACGTCCAATTCTCAGCCTCCCTAACACCAACTTTCACCAACGCTCAGCGTAAACCAGAGCTAGGATCTTATCGCATACCAGTGCAGTTCTATCATTCCAACAACGAACTCTTCTCTCCTCTGTACACAAGTCCTGCCTGCTCTAACGATTCTAACACCTCAGGCAGCACTTATCTACAGCAAGTACCGTTTCAGTGCAAGCTAGAGCTAAAAGAGGCTAACAATAATCCACTATTTGCCTTAAAATACATAACAGTTGATTCGATTTTTGATGCGACCAACGGCCAAAGTTACTGTGAGCTTGGACCTGCTGATGCGGTATTTCGTGAAACGATTGCTACCACGGATAGACTGTCTTTGTCGCTGCAAGTAAGAGTGTTTGATTTGCTGAAGTCGTATGAAGTGCTTTCGATGAGTTCAAAGGTTCCTTTTGTACCCGCGTTTGTTTTGAGCCGTGACAAGATTCGACTCGGGAGTGGGGAGACCTTCGCTGATGTCAAGGTGACTGGTCTACCTCAACAGCTGCAGGAACTCAAGGTGAGGGTTGTGCATAAATCAGTGGCCTTTTAATAGGATCCCCTAGCTTCATCTATATATACATGTATGGAAGTAAAGAGTAATTGACTGTGTAACTAGAGTTATGCTTGTCCAAAATCGTTGATTTTAATTAACCCTCAGGCCTGTATCAGCGCCTAACTAGTTTTTAGCTAACGAGGAGCCTGTTCAAATGGTACATGTATGCTCTAATCACAAATTACAATGAACCACAATTTCCGATTTCGTCAAAACAGCCAATGTTATTGGACCAATGCCTAAAGTTATGCCTATTCAAAGATGTTTCATTTGCTGGGTCAATGTTGTATGTAATCATTTCTGGGAATGTTTAATGTATGCTCCTACTCCCACACACCACACACTCTCCCATACACACACACACACACACACACACACTCTCCCATGCACGCACACACACCACACACACAGGTGGTGAGTCCGTACCCAGTGTCTGCCGTGAGGATCTCCTCTCCCACACCCACAGAGGCAAACTATCGTATCTCTCTCCTCGACAATAATCCCTTCTCTGACGACCAATCAGATTCAGTTCGAGTAACCTTCACTACCACACTAGCACAGCAGGAAACAAGCATTCTAGTGACACTAATGTCACATGATGAACTGTCCGGACCACCCCTTCAAATAGTTACTGCGGCGATGCCCTCAAATTCGAACCGTGTATCGACAGAATCTCCATTCTCAGATGACTTTAAGTATGTAATGGTCATCGTCATAACGATACTAGCGGTCGTCATAGCTACCTTTGTGATCTGTATGGCCGTCAAGCAAGGCTCGAGTCAATCGTCCATGGGATTTGCCGCTCACTTGCCACCAAAGGGACCACCTCAGGCTGCCTTCACACCTGGCACACCTCACACACCCTTCTCCCCACGCACACCTGGCCATGGGGGGTCAGCCGGTGGCAGTGCATTCAAGCGACCCGGCTACTCCCCCTCCCCACAACATGGACTGTTCAGTCAATAGACACTCTATAATATTATTAGTGGAACTGTTAGATAATTATGATAATTATTATTCAACCCGATGATCATGCTATAAAATTATAATTATTTTATTTGTCATTAATGAAAATTAATATGCAATGTCTTTTACTAATTAAATTTTATTATGAATTCTTTTACATAATAATTTACAAAAGTCAACAATAATCATTATAGACTAATCATGTTCTTAGTGTTCGTTGGTGGGCTCCAAATAAAGAAGAGAAGAGATCGTTCTTGGTGACATCTGACATAGTGCCTGTTTCCACGGGAACCATGAAGTTGGCCAGCTTCGGGTGTACATTATACCTGCATGGAGAAAAGCACATAATTCCAGTCTATTAATTATTGCTAATACAAACATTATACAAAATTAAGCTCTCAGTATTATAGCAAGGTACACGTACCGGCCAGAGAAATTAAAGCTTTTGCTACAGTCTATACCGTATAGCGGGTTATTTTCATGGGCAAGCTGACCTTCACGAAATTTTAACACAGACGTGGCTTATCATAACGTATGAATGTAGTGCAGGCAACAAGACTAAACGAAATTTATACTCACGAAAATCACCGTTTTCCAGATAAACGAATTTTTTACCCCATGAAAATTATCCGCTATACGGTAGTCACACCATACGTAGTATACCAATTTGTGGAGTATGGCCCGCGAGACTAGGCCAGAGGCTGATGGCCTAGCTAGTACCACAGGCTAGCTAGAGGTATCAAAACAGAAATTCAATGCTAGCTACTGTACACACCTGATCTTGCGTCCTTTGCTGGCTCGTGTGTCCACATCTTTCTTAGCCTTTGCTCTGAGTTTCTGCAGCTGTAACCATTGCCTCCCCATGGCAACGGGATCACCACCCTCGCTAGTGTCCATCTTACGCTCTATCAGCTCTCGAAGCAACTGCACCAATCAGTGGATCAATACAAACATCAATAAGTACATTCATGAGAACGCATTCTCTTTAGAATCATACTTTAAGGCTTAATTAATTATCTAATAATTATTTATAACCTGGTACTTAATCATAAAGGATTTTGGCTACATTCAGGAGTGATTGATACATTACAGTGTTGACAAATACCAAGAGTACACTTCTGATAATACTTAGTTAATACGTACGAACTCCAAAGGTTCAGAACCTTACTTGAAAGGCATATTATAGACTGTAGGCACTAGCTTACAGGCCCTACGCCATATAATAATTAAATGTAGCGACACTGCATGAGGTCTTAGGGTCTAACCTGATGGTAAAAGTCATCATCATCAAAAATCTCCTCATCATAATCCTTGAGGTGAGCGTCTCGACTCTGATTTGATTGGTCAGTTGTATCCTTGCCCGCTCCCTCACACGTCCCAAGCACACGATACACGGACCTCTTGAGCTGGGTACGCTTTAGTAGGCGTGGCTTGTCAGCAAGAATCTATGGGAGAGAGAAAAAGTGTTAAATTAAAATGTACACGTACACGTATTATAAAATGACAGACTTTTTAACGTACGTGTTTTATTTGTGAGAGAACTGTTTGGTCCACTTGTACGAACGACTGCAGGAGAAAAAATATTTTGTCATAATGATGTCGTAATTAACTAAGACAACTGACCTTGCTGGTGACCTTTCCGCCGGCTATTCTTGTCTTGGTGTTCCATTTGGCGATGGTCTCATCTCTGTATGCCTGGAATGCTGTGTGGACACTGGACAAGTAGCCTTCATAGTCCAGCGAACTATCCTCACACACCTGTGGGTGGGGGGGGGGGGGTAGTACAGCAAGCAGTAAGAGAATTAAGGGGGGCAGTACAGCAGGGGGTAGGATAAGGTAAGAGGAGGTGTGGGTTGGGTCACAGGAGGTAAAATTAATTTTGTATTAAGAGCAAAATTAATAAGAACTAGAGCACTAAAGTGCAAACCCTCGGCTGGTGACATGATAATAAAGAAACCAGAAGAGTCATAATGCAGTGCATGTAGCATGTATGACTAGCATGCGCTAGCACAGCAACTCAAGAGCAATAAAACTAAACTAACTATTCCGCAGAACATGGTCGCAATTTGGACACCTCAGTGTCCTGATGTGGACCTCATCCCCACATTGGGGACAAGGTTTAGAGAAGGGCATATTGATATCTTCGGTCCAAGAAGTCTAGTCTGATCTGTCCTTGTAATTCAGGCTTTCACAGGTCTTCAATAATGATTAAAACCACGTGGATGGGCTTGGTTATGCTCATAGTGCGCATGACAAAACTATCAATTGTTCCTGGTACGGGATCACTTCAGCTGAAAATACGTAATCAAGCCTTGACTACGTATTTTCAGCTGAAGTGATCTCGTACCTTGACTCAAGGCCACGTGGCAAGTTTAAGCTTCTTAGCTTTTGCTCGCTTTTACTCGACAAAGAAGCTTTAACATCAAAATCTGCCACTATTTAAACCAAGATATTGTTGTGTGAAGACTATCTATGCTGTAAATGCAGTGCTATGGCATCCAGGTGAGTAGATATACTCGTTACAAACAAACAAACAAACAGACAAACAGACAGACTACTATAACCCGTGGCCGCCCACGCGCCTCGGGTTAATTAATTAATGTATTATACTCACCCATTCTGGACGCTCTCTCTTCCTCCCTACAACAGGTGGTGGTGGCTCCAACTCTTCATCATCACTGTCACTAGGGATCTCCTCGTTGCCCATGTCACCATCACCATCGTTACTAGCCCCGCCTACCACACAGCTGGTCTCACTGTTCCTCAGTAGCAGCGATCGTTGCAGTTCCAACAAATCGTCCATCAAATCGTGACAAACACTCTGACCTGAGAACAATTACTACAAATTCAAAATTTTACAGATGCTTCACTAGAAACTCTAACGTAATTTCTCAGAATTGAACATTTCCTACGCTAGATACTGTATAATTAGGATACTGTAAATGGCAACCATCTCTCTGCTTACATTGACTGTGTGTTGTCTGGACCCCCTCTCCCCCTGCTGTCAGGAATGCCTCCAGTGTCTCCTCCTGAGGCAGTTTGTTAACCCCCACCAATACTCGGTGCAGTTTGATTCTTGCCTCAAGCACACCATCCCATAGCCCTGTGAATGTGAAGCAAATACTAGCGCTTGAGAGGTAGTTATGTGCGAGGTCTTTTTAGATAAAAATTAATGGTAGTATAATTTAAAATCCAGTCTTCCAAAACAGAGCCAAACAACAGGTTAATTTGATTGCTACATGTATGTAAAGTTTGGATGTACTACATGTGTCAGCTTTTGGAGAACTTTACAATAATTGTATAATAGAGGCTACTAATTGCTTTACAAAATATCTACATGCAGATTCTAGATGTACAGTGCACAAGACTACATACATATGGTGGAGTACTTACCTAGCTGGTGTTTGGCTGCCTTGCCCTTCTCAATGTCCTCCTGCAAACTAGCTAGAGATATTGTAGCAATGGAGTGTTGAGGTTGGTCCTGGGAGGGGGTGGGCTCAGGGTCATCAGAGTCTGTCATGTGGTCTCCATCCTCGGCATCCGATTGGTCAGATTCGTCATCACTGTCCACCACGTCAGATTGCTCTTGATCATCATCGTCATCAGAAAATTGCTCATCAAGTTCATCATTGGATTCTACGCAATCATGTATTTTAATTTATTAGTTTAACGAATGCAGTAGATCAAGCAAATACACCCAGAGGTACACACGACACACCTTCACTGTCCTGTAGATCTCTCCTATTGATAGCTCTACCAGAATATTTGGGATCATCATCGAACTCTTCCACAACCTTCTTTCTCTTTTTCGAGCTCCATGGCTCTTCCTCATACGAGAACTCTACTACTTTAGCGGCTGTGAAATCATCTTGGTCTTCTTGGTCAGGATGGTAGCTCACTGGCTGGGGAGTGCTCAGATCCTTCAGTTGCTCAGAAAGAGACTTCAGCTTCTTTGTCTTGGACATTTTCTCTACCACGTGGGTGAGGTCAAAGTTCATAATAATTTTTTGCTGAATCAGCACACAACAAAGAACTCAGCCGGCCGGCTTGAGTACGAGTTCGAGTAGTTAAAGCTAGAGAGGCAGGAAACAAAGCTAAGAGCGCCTCATATCATATCAGTACAGTACGAGTACAAGTACGAATAGAGAAGGTGACCATGTCTGAAGGTAAGGCTAGTTCTTACATTGTCAGACTATAAAGCTTAAATAGCCATTTTAGGTTTTGTGGTATTTTTTGACCCACTGGTACTATTACCCTTGCTGGGTACTGTTTGACCTCTCCTCCGCTCCAGGTGACGGTGGCGGCTTTGGGTTCTCACTGGCCAGTCTTGGCAGTAAAGCAGGCTCTGCTGGAGCAAGACTAGGCAAGAAAGCTGCTCAATCAGAGACTGGTCGCAGAGCAACAAAAGCTGCCGTTAAAGGAGCGTGTGATGGTGTCCGTGACGATATGCTCAGCAAGTACTCTGATCCTACACCTGCCACGCCCACTTCCCCAACACCCAAAGAAACGTCGAAACCGTCAAGTGGAGGACAAAAGAAGGAAGAGAAAAACAACGTCCCAGCTTGGGTTGATAGTAATAGTGATAGTGATAGCGATGAAGGTAAAGTAAGGTCTTCCCAGGCACAGTCACATCGCTACCACGAACCAAGACCACCGAAACCCTCACTAAAAGATCGATTCAAGCTCAACATTGGTCGGTCTTCTAGTTCTAAAGAAGCTCCGCGTCCTCGTCCCATTATAAAGAATCCGAGAGACCGAGTGTACAACAGTCGACTGGCCAAAGAGCCTGACTGGGACAAATTGCCCAGAGTGCAAGCGTTGTACAACTTCAAAGCGGAGATGAGATGCGATCTAGAGTTTCGTAAAGGTCAGGTGATCAAGGTGATTACTCGGACGGACTCAGTGGACGACTGGTGGGAGGGGAAAATGGAGGACAGAGTGGGCATCTTCCCAGCAAATTACGTCAAAGCAATGTTTTAGAGTAGAAGAGTAGAACTCTGTTTTAATCTATAATTACCCTATTTTTCAATGTTTTTATTGCCCTCTATAGTTGAGGCCTAGCTTGTGAAGGAGGCTAGTCAATACAATGTACACTGTGATAATTAATTATAATGGCTTGAGTGGGCGTTGCAACAATCATTGATACAATAATTATGGTAAAGATCATGGATTTATTAGACCCGCGGAATAAACATTTCAACGATCTTTACCTTCTTCGCTAATGAAAATTTAATTTGACATCATTAATTAATTTTATATCAAAAACTGATTCATGCCATAATCATACGTAAGATGCACTGAATCCTAAACCAGAGTATCGCTAGTTAGCTGGTCAGCACTACGAGTTCTCTTGATGGGGCTGTCGCTGACTTGTTGCTGCTTGGAGGAGGAGGCTGGGTCAACTGAGTGAACACTGCCACCAGACTCTGAGCTCACCTCCACACCTAAGCATGAGGAAGGGGGAGGAATGAATGGCATGATGATCTCTAACAACATTAGTATTGGGAACTGAAAGACTTATAAGACACAAAATACGCAAATAATTTATACACAATACAACCTAGGCAATTTCCTACCTAACCGTCGTAATTATAATCACAAAAGCTATTGTTATAGTATAATTATGCACATGGACCCAATGGTTGATACTTATACATACACAGTGCGTGCACACAGTCATACCTAATGCCTGCAGTGCTTTACAGGCCGCCTCTCTGACAGTGGGGAAGTCTTTCTTTGAGATGTACTTGAGTTGAGGTACAACACCTGACGCCTGCATGTGCACAAAACACATTATTACAATCAATCGATCAACAGCTTAAGCTATACACACTGACCTATGGAGCACAATAATCATTATAATAACAATTTGGATAGTATAGGCATAATTATAGCAACAACTAGAAACTAAGTCAAACAGCTACACACATCTGTTTGCTGTAAACCAGCCATGGACAGGGCTAAGGCTTTAACATACACCCCACCCACTACACATCCAGGATACTGAACAGCTCGACACACAAGACCTACACATCCAGGCAACAACTGATACTGAACAGCTAGCTAGACACACAAGAGTCCCCAGACCAGTCTCTTACCTGCAGGTAACCCAGAGCTCTGCATGCTCCGGCACGTATCTTTTGGTCAGCATTCTCCAACAACTCAACATAATATTGCACCGCCTGACATGTGTGAGGAGTGGGGTGGGAGGGGATAAGATGATACTCAAGTACACAGTAAAAGGCCCACGTACAATGTACATATATACATGCATAGAATGTACACACTAGACATTACCTTATTATGCCATGGGCTGTTGCCTTCAAAGCTCTTCACATACGACACTGCAAAGGAACAAACAATCATAAACCATGACAACACGATGCTACACTAGTCTCCCCCCCACACTAACACGCAGCTGACAGAATGCAATACGATAGTACATTAGTCTCCCTCCCACACTAACCTGCAGCTGACAGAATGCTTGATCTAGAGTCAGTCAAGAGGTGGGCTGCTGCCAGTAGGGCTCCCTTGTTGTAACCATGGTCCCTCAGCTGGTCCGCTATCTGGAACCTCACGTGCTCATCATCATAGCTCAGCAGACCCTCCGTCACATTCACTGCAGGGGGGAGTGTGTGTGGGGGGAGGGGGTATTAATCCCATACTGTTGAATAACAATTGAATTGGCAAAGACTACTCGTAATTCAAAACATTTTTATCGTGGTGTGTACGCGTGTATTAATTTCAACGTCATCTACTTAATACTTAAAACGCTAAAAACGTATAATTTATTATGCTAAAATTCATTAATTTTGCCATCTAATAGAATCACTAGTTCAATGGCTGCACTCACACTCTTGTGCGACGTCCTTGAGGCACTTCTGAATGCCAGTGCTGCCCTGTACCAGGAAGAAGGCTGCATACTGGAACAGAGTCACGACCATCTGACTGTCCAGGGAAGGTTCCCAATCATCAATGTCCAGATCCAGGACACGACTCAAAAGCTCTGTGAACGCTGTGAGGGTGTGGGTGTGGGGTGTAATGTGTGAGAGTGTGGGTGTGTAATAATATGTGAAGGTAGTGAGTGGTGTGTGTGTAACATGTGAAGGTAGTGTGTGTAACGTGTGAAGGTAGGAACTGTATGGACTTAGCCTCAGGCCTTACCTTTGTTGGCGGTCTGGGGAAAGTCTACCCACATAATTTGGCCGAACTTCTCGTCCAGGGCAACTGCAAATTTCTCGTAGCTCACAGAGAGAAGCTGCAATAGACAATCGCCATGAGCACATGTACACAGGACATTGTAACTAAATGCATGCGTGTACACACACATTGTTATCCAATGCCCCAACAATCACAGCATGTAATTACATACACATTCTTCCACTGTAATTCCATACAGTACACATTCCCATTCCACTGTAATTCCATACACGTACATTCCATGCTAATGGTCAACTCACGTCAGATCCTGACACGTACTTCCAGAACTTGAGCAAGCTCTCATTGGCAGCCAGCTCAGGGATAACTGCACACAAGATGGTGGACACTAACAACACAACAGTATACCAAGCCAAATAAGACCATCTCCCCAACACATAACATAAACCTGCCAAACCTGAAAATTGATTCTATATAAGCCCATTGGTTTTGTCAAGCTCACTAAAAGATATGCTTGGCATTCTGTCTAGTTGGCTACCACACACGTACGTACACACCTCTAGTTGGCTACCACACACATCTCTAGTACTCACTATGGTCGACTAGTACGGGGACGTCTGGTTCAGCTGCAATGTTGAGTAGCTC
This sequence comes from Halichondria panicea, assembly GCF_963675165.1. Taxonomy (NCBI): domain Eukaryota; kingdom Metazoa; phylum Porifera; class Demospongiae; order Suberitida; family Halichondriidae; genus Halichondria; species Halichondria panicea. The sequence goes on from NC_087379.1 coordinate 829,059, forward strand.
TGCCAGTATCTCGGCCTCTTGTTGCAGCTTGAGGAGACCAGTCCGCAGCTTGTAGTTGAGTGGGCCGGCTGACTGGAGGTGCTGTATTGATGTACAATAATAATAATAGATGAAATAGTTACATTTATTATACCTCACAGTGTAATCATGGGAGACAAATACGCTAAAGCAACAGTTGCAATGCACCTAACACAAATAGCTTCTATAGGCTTTTAGTAACTGTGGTGGTACTGTATATCAATAACAAGCCATTTTAAAAGTCACATTATTTTATTGACAACTAACTCCATATACGTAGCTGTATAGAGGAAGCTCAAAACTTAAATTTCTTTTTTCCATTTATGTATAATATATCACATGCATGCACTTACTTGCAATAGACAGTCGCAGTGTATGAGGTGTTGGAGAATGGCACGGTCCACACTTACACAGCCTGTGCTCCCGCCCCCACACCTCACACCACCCTCACTGGCGAAGGATCCCACGTCACTCATAGTATCATCCGTGGTCTGACTGTCCTGGCTCGCTTGACTCACTTGGCTGGACTGGCGGAGATCCATACGCCCAGAGGCACTGAAGTTAGAGCCAGAGCGACGATGATGGAGGAATGGGTAGTCTGAGTGAAGAGAAGGGGTTAGGATTAGGGAGGCTGAACAATGGGTGGAGACAGCAATATCCAATTGCACTTATAATTATATAAAACTAATAGCACGTAACCAAAACATAAAATCCACACTAGCTGCTTTATGCACTATAGGTACATATAAGAGAGGTAGGAGGCTTCTCCAACTAATAGCAGTAATCTGCACTCTGTAGCAACTATTATCCATTACACTGCCCTGACTCCACCCCCTCACCTTCTGAAGCGTCGGACATTGAGACCATGGAAAAGCGTTGCGAGGCTGCAGTGTCCTCACTGCCCAGGAAGTCAAAGGAGTCCATCGCCAGACTCTCACTCAGTGTCATAGAGGGCAGCTTCACCAGACGACCTCCCTGTGTGCGTGTGTGTGTGTGTGTGTGGGTGTGTGTGTGTGTGTGGGTGGGTGTGAGGGGTGTGTAGGGGATCTTGTATTTTAGTGGCTAAGGAACCACAATCGCACTTACAAGATTTGGTAATGGTCATGAAAACAGATTAAGTAGGCTGACATTACTAAGCTCTCAATGCTTCAAATATACAGTTGGTAAAGGGTCATACAATTAATAAACTCACATTGAGTGCCACCTCTAGTCTTGTCAGTTGACTCTCAAGTCCAGCCAACTCTGGGTACACCTCTGTGCATGTGTGTGGGGGGAGGGGTAGGCAATAATAATTATTTTGTCGAAGTTTTAATTTTCAGAGCCCTATCCTACCGCCCACTCACCTCTTGGTTCCTCTAGTAGCGCCATGACAACCTCGAGCATGCCCACCACAGTGATACTGTCAGAGGGTGTGGTCTGACGTATGGACGATCTCCTGTTCCCAGTACTGCCTGAACTATGACTAGAGCCGAGACTGCTGTCACGAGAGTCCTGTCAGGTAATGGGGGGAGGGTGAAGTTAATATCTCAGCACAATACATGATATGAACTTTTCTTACTGTAATTATACGTATATGTACATGTCTCCAAAAGGGTAGAAAGGCTATTTTTAAATTATGCACAAAAACAAAAACAGCATCTCTTCAACACAGTACTTAACGCACATGCACACACACCACACACACACACCTTCCGTGTGTTCTTGTGTGAGGAGGGCCCCAGCTCTATCTCCTGCACTCTCCTGGACAACACTCTGTCTGGGTCTGGACTAGCCTCTCTGTCCATGAGGCTTTTAGCCTCGGGGTACTGTCGCACCTCATCAGTGTTCAGGATGAGTGACTTACGGTCGAGGAACACAAAGTCTTGGTTGTCCTTCTTCTTGCGTTTGGAGCGACGAAGGATATGGTTTGTCTTGACCTCACTCCGCCCGACACTGTTGTTACTAGTGACCTCCGTATCCTCAGGCTATGGGAGGGGTCAGAGTTAAAAAAATACCCACACAACCTCTCAAAAAGTCTTTTTAACGATAATTTGACTAAAGAACGTACGTATGATTAAAACTATAGATTCAGCCAACCCAATTGAAAATTGAAAGCAGTTCTATGATTGCATTGTAAAACCAGAATACCACAAGTAAACGTAATGTAGGAAAGGGAGAGTTGGGGAAAAATAATAGGGAAAAGTGTACCATTGTAATTATGGTGGACATGCAAGCTCTCTAAGTTGCCTGTGTACCTCAGTGATGATTCTGAGTTGTGTGTGGTGGTCCAGGTCTGACCCACTGAGAGAAGGTGCTCCTCGTCTCTCCACACTGCCAAAGTTTGTGCTCCGGAGAGCAGCCCCGCCCACTATACAGTTCACTGTCGGGAGGTCGAGGTCAGTGAGGAAGTCTCCGCCTAGTGTGGGGCTGTGAGGGTGTGGACGGTGTGAGGGTGTGGGATAAAGGTGTGGGGTAAGGGTGTGGAGGGTGGAGGATAAGGGTATGAATGTTTGTACAAGGTGGAATGTGATATCACAACACATGATATGGGATATATTTGCAACAACCAGTGATAATTATGATTGCATGTACACGAACAATGTGCTACTGTGCTAGACTAGCTAGCTACTGTGAAACTTCACCTCTTGGAAAATGTGTGTTAGGGAACACAAGTTAGTTAGGATATTGCACGTGAATACATGTTTGGAATGAAGTGTCCCTGCTATTGTGCTAGCTAGTGTGTGTTACTGCACACATACCTCCATGTTATGTCCATGTTGAGTTTGACTGGACTTGAGGGGAAGTCGAATGTTACGTTCTGTTGGAATGACAACAGACGTGTGCATGAGTAAACAGTGTCAGTTGATTTAATGCATACTATGGAATCTAGAGATCATGAAAACATACACATCGAAATAATTATTGCTCAATATCACACGCAGATGGAATAAACAGAAAGTGTTAGCAATACACCAGCATTGCCACATATACACCAGCTGCCAATATATAAGGGAGGACTGACATTGCTAGTGTATATGTGAGGGCTTCTTCTATACACACACACTCAAACATCAATCGATCAATTATGCAGGGTCGAATAATCAGTAAAACTACCTGACACCCCAATCTTATCTTAGGGATTGGAAATTACATTGATAATGTACGTGCCAGTATACTATAGGTGTCGCAGGATTAATTACGTGACAGATACAATTAATTATCAGCACCACCCCACTCCCCCACACACTCCACCCACCACCCACCCACACCACCCACACACTCAACCCACCACCCACCACCCACACACCACACACACACACCATTGGATAGAATGAGAGGAACTCCCTGGTCTGACACTTCATTGCCCCCAGCTGCACGTTGCCTTGGATCTTCTTGAGCTCCACCACCTTCAAGAACAACTCATCCGTGACCTTACCCAGGAAGATGATCTGAGCAGAGGAGGTAGGGTCATTATTGTGACTCAGATATAGGAGTGACTAGCATACATACACAAGCGTTGCCTCAACAGAAAAGTGGGAGGTCAAAACAGAATTATACTGATTCAGAAGTACTACACTGGCCTTTTGAAAATACAATTTCAATGGTATTACTAAGTGGTTAGGGTCTCCTAATCAGAGGGGGGGTCCCTGTACTCACGTTCTCATCAGTCCAGCTCTGCTCGTGTTTGCTGTGCTTGCACTTTGCCTTCCATTTCTGAGTGGCTAGTTTGAGATGAGTCTCCACCCCCTCACTATTGCTGACGTTGCTCAGTCCCACCAGACCTGAGGGGGTGGGGAAATAGATTATAGCAAACCGTGTGTACAGTGGTTACCACTTCAAAGGTCCACTTCAAAGGTCTTACACAACTACAAACAACTCGTAGCCTTTGAAGATCAACAGATTAACGACCTAAGTGGATGGCTGTTGTTTGGTAATAATTCCAGAGTTGTTGACTAGCTATATAAAACCTAGCAACCCCCACCCCCTCCACCTCTCACTGCTGAGACCTACACACCCCTCCCACCACATGCACACACACACCCCTCACCATCGCTTGACACGCCCATTCCACCCCTCACACATTTGATAATGGACCTTGAACACACCCCCTCCACCCCACACACACCCTCACCATTGATGTGGACCTTGAACACTCCTAACTTGGTCTCCAGCTCATCCTCTATATCACACAGGTCGTCCAGTAGCTCCCTCTGCTCCAGACGTGCTTCAATCAACTTCTCCTTGGAAACCTTGGAGGCTTGACTGGACAGAGCCTGGGCTAGATTAAACGCCCCGTCACGTAGCTTTATCTTTAGTGTGTACTCGTCTCGCATCTCCTCAATCTGTAAGTGGGTGTGGTTTGTGGTTAGCCATACACAAGGAGAAATACGTATTTAATTCTTAGAAAAAATTAATCTAGTCAAGTTACTAAAATTAAATTCCAGACTTGTGTGCAGAATTCCCAGGAGACCAATTTGTTCAATCAATGGTCACAGTAATTGTACAAGCATAATCAAGCAATGTGATTGGACGGCTCTAATTGGTACTTAAGGTGTGGCCATTCTTGTCATACCCACTCACCCTGTCTTTGTGCACCTCGAGAGTGCGTGTCTTACGCTCTAGTAGCTTGATTTGCTGCAAGTGATCGAGACAATAATATGAACTTCAATGCTGTTCTAGTACATGTACATGTGAATTAAAAATGGACCCACAAGCTTAACAAGGAACATAAATTACTGCCCTAGAGCTAAAGTGCTGCATGGCTATTCCTCACCTACATTGAGGGTTGATAATTATAGTCTACTTCCTACCCCGGCCACCCAGTGTGGTGACAGCCAGTGAGCTAAGGTGTTGCCTACTCCATTCCCTTCCTACATGTACCACCCCAGCCCAGCTTACAGCTCATAGACTAAAGCAGCATGACCTAGCTGAACAGAATACCTACATGTAGGTGGGATGATCCATCCATCCTGACTGACTAGCTGACATTATTAGATCATTAAGCAAGACAAATGCATATCTCACAGTTTAGAATGTCGGAATGTTGTACTGACAATAATTATCGATGGGTCAACAAATAAAAGCCACGCAAAGTTGAAAATTGTAAATTAAAATCAAATCATCCCATCTCTAAAGAACACAAATACAAAGAGAAAACCAACAACAGTTGATTAGGGCAGCCATTACTTCACTACAAGCACACACAATAAAATCACTGCTAGAAAGTTGTACTGAGATGCTAACTTCCAATTTCTGAAGCTATTATAGTTCCAGTGAATATGAAGTTGAATACTTCACGATGCAAATTAAGGTTTTCTTAGACTATATTTAGAAGTTAGTCTGCACGCATGCTGATTTAATTAACTGGAATGGTGGAAGTTTAATGGTTTCTATTTGCAAGCTATCTCGAGAGAAGACATTGCAATGGCTGCCATTGTTATATCAGATAATCAAATGATCGATGGAGACAGTAACACATGCTCAATCTACATGTAGTATATGTGATATAGTAGGGCATTGTATATACTGAGATGGTGGTATTTTAGTATACAGTAGTAGACAATATACAGAGACGGGGTATAGTATACTGACATGATATACCCAGACTCACCTTCTCTTGCTCCATGAAGTAATTCTGTAAGGAGAGAGAGAGAGAGGGACATGTATTATAGACAGGTGTTGCTGTATGAATAGCCACAAGATACTTATCAGATTACAGTCAACAATGCAATTATGGTCAACAAGAATGTCTAGAGTACACTATCTGTGGGTCAGAACACAACACCACAGAGCTAGGCCAGGGACACCATTAGCAACGGGTACCAGTAAAGCACCACTACGAATTACTACTATATATAGCTTTGAATGATCACTGACAGGCACTTTCTACTGTCCATACATACGTCAGAATAGGAAAACAACTAATATGTGTATACACTGGCTAGCCAAGGCAGTCATCGAGCCAAAAGCACACAGACAATGCTTACTGCAGGGCATACACACACACACTAGTTACTAAGATAACCCACTCACCACTCTGGAGCGAGTCTCTTGGAGCTTTGACTTCATCTCCTCCACACGAGCCTTCACGCCAGCTATACCTTCACTGCATCAACATACAAGTATAGTACGTATAATCATAATTAAAAATGAGGATCGAATTCATTTATAATTATAAAGTTGGGTATACAAGTTCGCAGACACCAACACAAACAATAATTAGGTAGCCATGAGGTTACATGTGAAATTGGCCAGCCAGATAGTCTGTAACGCCAATGTTTACTATACATATATAGAGGTTCAGTTCAGCTGTGTTTCGTGGGTAACCAAGCAACCCATACATGGTCAAGCAAAGGGGGAGCAGCCATACAACCACAGGAAGTAAGTGAGGTGTATAGTCCAGTGTTGTGTGTGATACAGTCTGAAACCATCCTAAGAAACCAGTCAATGGTTGTATGGACTCTGGTATGCGATTGATTAATACAGTACAGGACATCATGCAAAGAATCAACCTCCAGCTACAATGCTTCACTCGATCGCTCATGACATCACACACAACACAATGGCAGCAAGACACCAGAGCTCTGTATCATATAACTTTAATGGACTAGCTTCATTCCTACCTCAAAACTGTGCAAATATTTGGAAGCTGATACGACCCGGCCTACGATATGAGTAGCTACTTCTCAGCTCCACTTACGTTAGTCCTTGTAGCAGTTTCTCAAAGACGACCTTACATCTGGCCGGCCGAGGTGCTGATCTCTGAGCGCGCTTTGACCCTCGGAAGGACGAGACAAGTCCACTCCGCCCCCTTTTAGAGCCTCGTAGGGACTTTGACCCCGGGTAGTAGCGAGCAGAGGAGAACTTGATGTTCCCACGTCTGTTAGCGAAGGAGAGGGGTGTGGGGTTGAATGATGGGGGGGAGGCCATGAAGCGATCGTGTTCGTGTAGTGAGGAGAGTGACTGTGTGTATGTGGGTGGAGTAGGCGTGGATATGAGGTGTGTAAGTTGTGAGGGTGCAGGCTACAACTATACACATATAGAGCTGTACAGGTGTCACTGTGTGTATATAGATGTAGTAGTTGGCTGATTCCAGTGGGCTATAAAAGTGCTTGTAAACATAAATTGTACCATACAATTTATGTGGCCACCAAAAAGACTGTCAAGACCAAAGAAATAGATCAAGTTTCAATACACGACGATTATTCACAGTTTACCAATGAGCACAACATGCAGTGCAACTATTGGACGCCTATCAACTTTCAGACATGAACAGATTGATTGTAGCCGGCAATCTGATATCTCACTAAAGCCAAAACAACTTATTATACCCAGTTTAGAAACATCAACAGAGCATCATCATATGCATGCAAGGCCAAGTGGGATCACAACAGTATAATTGTAGTACTCCTCACACACACACAGGCTAATAGGAATGATGGGAAAGCCAACAAGTTCTGATATATGTGGCGATGTAGGTAATAGAATAAAGGAATTAGCTCATTGAGTACAAGCTTCCTCTATTGTAGCTAAACAATAAAACATTGCAGCCTGGCAAACCCTATATATACATAGCTCCAACTAGTTCAGGTTAACAGGTAGCTGACATTGGGGAGAGGTAAGGGATGGAATACATCAAAGGATATTATATAGTTCCATATGAATTTAATTGTAGCTGCATGGCTATATATAACACAGTGTAGCTACAACAAAGCCGCTGACGCATGTGTTGGTGGCTGGGCCTAATATATGCTCACATAAGGGCAAGGAATGGACTCTCTATTGGGGGCTCTTGGCAGTGAGGAGAAACAAGCCGTTTACAGACCCTAGGCTTTTAGCAGTAATGCACTGGAGGTTGAGTGTTGTTGTCTGCTGCAAGCATGGCACTTTGTAGAGCATTGTGTATAGCCTCTTTAGGGGAAAGTGCACAGCACAAAAGCATCAAAACATGAGCAATAATGAAAAACATACTCATAACAATTTCACAACATCGATCAGTATGATGCGCTTAAAACTGATAAAAATAAGACATTGTTTAGTAGCGTACAGGCCGGGACACTTGAGTAATGGGATGTCTCAAGTTGCTGTTTACTGTATGTAGAGTAAATGATCCGCGTGTTTTCACCCCAAGCAAATGCACGCTCCACCACACACAGCCCACACATCATTAAGCGCAGCTACTGCACTACAGAGGGTGTGGCAAGTATACGCTATTCTATTGTTTGTACAGCTCTACACAAATTGAAGGAAACGAAACAATTAGATGTGTGTACACTGACAATGCGATTATGGAGACCGTCTATTTAAGGTGTGGGGGTAGGGGTGTAACAGTCACCATTGTCACGGTGAATAGACGGACAAGTGTAATCACAAGGGAAATTAGTGTTGACAAAACCTGAACACAGTTTAGAGCATGTAGGGCCACTCACTGGAGCATGACGAGGATTAGATTAGCAGCATGGCTACACTGCACTGACCATGTCTCATACGAGTCTGACATGCATCACTGACATGCATCACTAATATCTCTATAATTATGACAGTTTGAAATTTTGTTTAAAAAATTGCAAAAACATAGTAAACCTGTGCTGGTACTTAACTACTATAGCTAACCACACACGAAAGGGACCTTTTTTTTACCAAGCTTCCTGTACGCAAAGCAGCACAAGCTCTCCATTGAGGTGGTAGCTTGTTACCACTTTTATCACTCCCTTTTAGAATAAATTGTTACTCATCAACACGTAATAATTATATATCTACAGCTGTGAGTTGATCACACACTCAAACACTCTCGATAATTATACCAAACAGAAGAATTAAAATAATCACAAACAGATATACCAGTTAGTCAAGTGAAAGTAACGCATTCACGGTGACGAATAACAATTTCAGCACTCCGATGTAACTATTAATAGATTAAAGTTGCTCTTGGCAGAAGGTGTTAGGTACACAATAAGCCAATTACTCCCTCCTGCTGAATTTAGATAGTTGAAATGTAATTAGTGATCGTACCACATACCGAACAACTCTACTACAAGCTCAGAACAATATGGCATGCACACTTCACTGTATAGGGAAGAAGGGCTTTGTTGCTACAGGGGAAGTTACACACAGGTCTCACTATGTCATCATTGTGTGTATGTAGAATGCATGATGAAAACCAACGGGGAAGCCACAATTAACTCCACAATATTAAATGCTAGGATGAATTAGTTTCAATATCAACCAAACTTATGAACAACAGCTAGTGAACTAGCACACACACACACACACGTACACACAGTGACAACACACACACTCAACATCTGAAAGTCGCTGATATAATATCGTACGTAATTCTATCATAATTCACTCCATATGCACTGGTACAGTTAGTAGCTAGCTTCTCAACACCAATGAATACTACTAGCTCATGCAGCTACCAACTCACAGTCTTGCTAGCCGAGCTCCCAGTGGACTGGGTCGTGCTGCTGTCTCCAATACTACTGTCTGCAACACTGGACATCTGGTTAATATGATCACAACACAAGAAGAGACGCCTTTAACTTGATAAGCAGTAGACGAAACAAACTACCGATGGTCGTGAATGAGCTTGTTGTTGACAAAGTAATAGAACAAGAGCTTGTAGCCAGCTACATGTGCAATTTACAGGTTTTACTGTACAAGTAATTAACAGGCCATGAATATCATTAACTAGACACTCCCCTTGTAAGGCTCTTCTCCTTCTTTCTTGCCTCTCTTAAATGAATTAGGCTCTTCTCCTTCTTTCTCGCCTCTCTTTAATGATTTAGGCTCTCTTCTCCTTCTTTCTCGCCTCTCTTTAATGATTTAGGCTCTCTTCTCCTTCTTTCTCGCCTCTCTTTAATGAATTAGGCTCTCTTCTCCTTCTTTCTCGCCTCTCTTTAAAATTGACCTCTTCTATTTCTTTCTTGCCTCTCTTTAATAAGATGCCACATGGCAAAAAAGAGGGGCGGGGCTGCTAAAGATCTAAACTGAAAACAAGTCAATAAGAAACAGAATAAGAAAGCTTATGGAGAACTCTACAGTGCAGCCGAACATCTCATTAACCACGCCACACATGGATCATCAAGTAGAGCCTTGGAAAATTGTGGTACCTTTGTTTCTGATCATTTTATTAGCTGTGTTTGTGGCCTCTGCCATCCTGGTTGTTATCTATTGCTATAAGAGATGCTACAAGAGAAATACAGTGTTCCCTGTGATAGTCATAGACAGAGTGACTTCAAAAACCGAGCCTCCTCCTCATGACATCTCCCGAAAAATCATCACCGTCCGGGAGAATTCTAACTTGAATACGTTAGATAATACATCATCCCTTTTGTCTGTAAATTCCTTGGACGATTTTAAACCCACTAGAACTAAATCGCTGACTCTGGTGTTACCTAAAGGTGAGTCCTCGTCAGCTGTGTTTTGATATGTATTAAGTAAGTAGGTGTAACTGTTCAACTGCTGTAAAACAATCAGTTTGTTCCAGTATAATATCATGTTACTCAATATTGAGTGACAATATTTAATCATCATAACTTGAATAGCCCTCTACAATAACACGTAACATGCTGACTGTATATTTACCAGTGTGCTTTACAGTGTGACAGAGTGGCACCATCACTGCAAACTGTAGCAAGCAATGTTAATTTGAGTAGTCTATATTTAAGGGCAGCGTGTGAGCGTAGGGTTTGGGGGTGTGAATGCTCTAGGAAAATAGTTGTCAGGCTAATTTGACTGTCTGTTATGGCCTTGCCATGACTCTATCAAAGGTCTGAAGTAACGACTGTTACACTTATTTCAAGTACAAATGTAGATTTGTCTATTGTTTTTACAATTTACCATTTTTGTCCCAAGCTTAATTCCTAATATAAAGCTAGTGGGCAGCACACCACATGACATGTAATTTCATTGTATTTAATAGGCAAAACATTCTTGGAAGTTTTTTGCAACAACGTGGACACTGATGAATTTCAAGAACTAGACAAAATGAACGGAAAATTGCGATGGCAGATCACGTTACTAGAAGTGATGGACTCGGATCAGCAATCACATATTTCCCTTTCAGACAATGAGCAAGTCACAGAGACACAGTATCGTCAGGGTGTGTATATGGATTGGGAGAACACACTGCATGATCTCAGGAATGCTTTTATTGGGACTCGACAGATTGAGAGGGAAGAGGCTGCCTTCTGTTTCCTGTGGACTGATGTTCCTGGAGAGCATATCGATGTTGCCTCTGAGAGTAGTACCTGTCTAAAGGAACTAAGTCGTTCCTCCACTGTCACTAGCAGAACTGTTTACATAGAGAGAGTTGACCCAGGTGAGTGTAGCCAAGTTTGAGGGACTGAATTGGTGGATCGAATTTCATAGAGAGCAGCAGGCCAATTAAGCTTTGTTATGTTATAATTATATGCATTCATGGTTTGTTAGAAAAATGTTTTGCTCGAAAAATTACCTCCGTGCCATATAATAATAGATTGGCGTTCGAGTGTTAGTTGCAGAATAAATTGTTCCATGTCAAAATTAAAAGCTAGAAAATTTATTTGTGTACAGTTTTTTGTACAGATAACTGTATACTTCGTTTTTCATGCAGAAGAGGTGAAGAAGTGTTTGTGCATCTGTGGGAAGCACTCTTTGTTTCAGTGCAGTCACTGCCAGGACAGAGGGTACTGCTCACACCGCTGTCAACAAGAGGACACTAGTCATATCCACTGATGTCAGATATTAATAGCTTTTTATTACACAATGAATCATGTACTCAATTTGTCTTGTTGATTTTTACATTGCATTTACTGCGCATGTGCAGTGATGCATATCCATATCCCAGACTCCCACACACACACAATGTGACATTGCATGGTAACGTTAGGTATAAATGACCACTAAATAGCTGCAACTAGCACCTTATCTCTTAGCACTCTTTCACAACTTTCTTGTTAGCAAGAAAGAGATTATAATAGTGCAAAAAGACCGTTAAACCTCACCAGCATGCGACTATTGTTGCTAGTGTTGGCTGTACAGCTGCTACTGTGTGCAGTCAGTGGAGAACTGAACAGAAATCAGAAGCAAATACTACTGGACCTGACTAACATTTACAGAGCCAGCAATGTCCAAACTGCAGTTAGATTATTGGTAAGGACTTAGTCTAGTCTAGTGAGACATCAGAATTTCATAGGCCCTGTGAATGGGATGAATTATGAGATTAGTACTGAACTATGAGGATCTTGAGGTAATTATTTAAAGCTGCATAATTATAATTGTACAGGAATGGAGCAGTGTCCAGGAGCAGAGAGCCAGTGCCTATGTGAAGGACTGTGATGCAGAGAAGCCTCCTGCTGGAGTTATACAGTTCTATAACACCTCCAGCCAATCCAAAGACGATGAAACTCGTTTAACAAACATCTTTGAGCAAGAATGGGGGAACAAGGAAGCAAACGAAGCAAACAGTAACGTACGTACATATATCTAACACCTTCCCAATTTATGATGATTAGCACAATCATTTAACGCTCATTCGGTGTCAATTTCAATCAAAGTAAAAAAATTACCACGTACTATACTTACGATGATCGGTGCTAGATTTATCTGTGTCATTTTTATTCACACATGTAGCAACTTCTGTTTCGTAATGCCAAGTCCATTGGTTGTGCTGAAATGTTCTGTGAGCGGCTGCCATTTGCTGCTGATCGATTCACCCCCTCAGCCTCATTTATAGCTTGTGCGTTCGATACTACCTTCTTTGGTGGGCTGAAAGAGATCACACAAACCATCTGCTCTGACAAAGACGGTACTAGCAACTGCCCCGAAGATGCAAAAAACTGTTTCAGCATAACATCTCAGCATACTCAAGTGGTTTTGAGTTCCATTGATGTATCAAGTATTTGTTGTAAGTGGCATATCTTGCAATGTTGTTTTAATTGTAACAGAATAGGTCAGTTTTATGATTCTGCTTCAAATTAAGGAGACAATAACAATTATTGAAAATTCATTGAAGCTTATAATAATGCAATGATATTTGATATGCATTTTTGAGCAATTGGTTTGTTTTGTATTATTCATGCAATGCACATGTATGTATTGATTGGTTTGTTTTACCTCCTTTCAGCACAAACCATGCATTTCCCCCTTGTCCCCTCCGGTCCTACGGTCACACCCCCACCCGCCACCACTAGACGTAAGTCAATAACCTTCCTTATATATATAGGCTGGGGGAATTGCCTGTGAGTGCTAGCTGCCATGATTACTTGCATTATATCTATTATATACGAGAGCGTTATATCTTTGTTGAGCTAATTGAGGCTGTGGAGTTATATTGATTTCAGCCCATTCTGTATGCATTTGGGTACGATGTATGTCACTACATTACATGCCTAGAAAATCTGCACTCTAAAAATGGTTCACTATAATAATCAATGGGAACCGTAGTAATTAGCAGTGTAGGAGTGGAGGGTTCATTTTATCGCTGCTACGTACGTAAGTCACATGCAGTGTTGACATACGTAGATCTACGTAGCTGTAGGAGGTTAGCTGGCAAATATCTCTCCCAATTATAAACACCTGCGGTGTGGAATGGTCAGTTAATGGGTCATTCATTTTACGGAACCTCCTTGAACATTCCGTTCTCATGCATAATCATACATCTCATGGTCCACCAACAATTTGCTACCTTCTGCATAGCTACCGGAGGGTTGTTTGTATGAAAATATACTGATTCGTTGCTGTCTCAAATTTAATACATCTAGCCTAGTGTAATTTGATCACTCTGTGCAATCAATTCAAACAAGGTCCTGCAGTGTCCAATTTCCACTGTCGATAATTATTTCCACGGGAAGAAATTAGGAGTCAAATATATATACAGTATACGTAGTAATTCAACTCTTGTATACATGTATAATACCTGTGTAGGAGTGTCTGGTATCACACCAAGGTTCGGCAGCACTGCTGGAGGTCAGGAAATCACTCTTAGCGGAGAAGGTACAGTACATTAATACATTGAAAAAATTAGAACAATGCATTGAATTGTTTGCATGTTTTACTGTGCAATTAATTCTTCCAACTATTAAATTAATAATGTTTTTCCTTCCTCACAGGGTTCAGTGGTAGTAATCTTATGGGCTCTAATGAGGTGTACTTTACCCGAGGCTCTGAGAGAATCCCGTGTGACGTGAGGGACTACTCGTCATCCTCCATCAAGATTGTCTGCATCACTAGGTGAGTGGACTTGCTTGGTCAATCATGCATTTGGAAGCATGTTAATAATAAATTAGCTCATGAAATGTGGTTGATGCTTCATTGGAATATCTCTTGCCTATTGCTTGCTATTTTACTTGCAGAGCCTCCACTGTAACTCGTGCAACGGCCGCAGTTAACACTTACAACGTCGAGGTGTATGTCACACTTGATGGTGTCCGGGAGCAAGTTACCGACTTCTGCACAAGCTGCACCTATGTGGTGAGTCAGCCTGGCATGTAGTTGCATGATAATGTCACATTGTGATTCCACTATTTGCGAGAATGTCAAATTTTGTACGTTAGAGTTTCACTATAGTACAGTTGACTTTTTTTTAATGCTGCATGTCTGCATATAAAGGAAATGCAGTCTATATACATGTAATTACATGTATATATTATGTATACTTGTACATGATGTTACTATACTAGCTAGTCTACTACATCTAGTTTTACACGAAGCTTGCTAGATATATTCTTTGTACCCCTCCCCTGCAGTACCACTACTATTCTCTGACCCCCATCATCCAAAACTTCATCCCCTTTGCCGCCACCTTTGATGAGACCGTGACAACCTACGGCAAACTCTACGCTAACTCGTTTGCTGACGTCTCAGATTCTGATTCAGATGAGGCAAAATTTGACCACTTTTCTCGTCTGCTCGTTGGAGGCATGCCTTGTGACCATAATCCCCTCGACAACACCACTAAGTGAGTGAATTTTGAGCCTAATTTTAAGCATTATGTTTTTCTCTTTTTTGGGCCCTGAGCGGAAATGCCTGTGTTATACAATCACCCCCCCCCCATGCTCAGCTATGTTCCTTGCTTGATGTTCCGTAATATAATCATTTTGTTTTGAGTCTCAGTGGTAATTTCACCCTGAGAATGTAATTAAAGAGGAAGTGCTTGTGTGGGGCGTGTATGTGTGTGTGTGTGCCCCCCTCCACCCAATGTATGACATAACTTGTGTCCGGTAGCTGCATGCGGCTGGTCGAGTCATTGTTGACGATCAGTCACGGTGTAATCAACACCGGACAAGCACATCATCAAATCCCTACACACAGATGTCTCACATACCAGCCAGTAATCTAAACCAGGTCATGCGGGACACTCCCCCCACTGATCCAATATCTCATTCCCATTCTCCTAAAACACTAGCTCCAAAATTGGTGCTATTTAATTATCCAGCATACATGCAACATCCGGAAACTAAATCCATGGAGGGTTTCACAGATGTGGTCTGAAATATAGCACCTTGATATACAATACCCCTACATGTATATAATCTATACTCATGATCAGGCCTCAAGCATAATTATTATAATTAGTTCGTATTCCTGTCTGTCTTTGCAGCACATTTCTAATGCATTTTTATCATACTTGTAACTGTTGTGATACTGCCTGTTGTGTCTCTCCCCCTCCATGCAGCTACACTATGACCCTGGATGACAATGGACAGTACGGGAGTGTTGAGTGCAGACCCACCTCAGGGTACAATGTCGGGGCTAAGAATGTGACTATCTTCCTGGAGGACAGAGGAGCTTCGGCAATCGATGATTCTTACAACCTCCTCAACTACGACAACAAGTTCCAGCCCTACCACTTTGTATTGCACGCAGGTACGTGTCGAATCCCCCTTCATTTAATCAATAGTGTGGGACTCTTTCAGCTAGCTGTATTAATTACAATGTAACTTGAATTCCGTATATTTAAGTTTCCTCTGATTATTTTTCTGAAAGCTTGCATGGTCTTCATATTTGGGAGATCATGTTACAATGTACACATGTATTTAATTGCGTCCTTGTACAGATATCTTGGATGTCAGCCCTCGTGGTGGTAGCAGGGCAGGGGGCACCAGGATCTCCGTCACACTCAACATGCCACTCAGGGAAGATGACCTCGAGACACTCGTCGTGAACGTGGGAGGTGTGTAAGCATGTGGGCGTTGAGGGGGCGGAATGTGTGCGTGGTATATATTTCACACAATTAATCCTTACAGGTACTCGCTGTACTGACCTTACATTGTTGAGTAGCTATGACAACTCGTCAGTGATACAATGCACCACTGGACCTGAACCATCACCCACTGCCTACTACCCTGGTGAGTGCTCATATGCATATGTACTCTTAGCTGTTACGTACGGTTCTTTAACTTTCTTTTTGTTGCCTCCTAGGTGGGCGTGGCTGGCAGCGAGAGCTCTGGACTGATGGAGGTATCTCACTCAGTAGAATTGTTAATCGTGCAAAAAGTGACAGAATAGCCTTTCACGAGCGAGCTTTCCTGCACTCCGCCTTCGTGTCTGATTTTGGCGAGCTTAATAACATCAACCATCGCTTTACTGGCTTCTTTGTCCCACCTGTAACGAGCTTGTACACGTTTGGTATCCGCTCGGACGATGCCAGTGCCTTCTATCTCAGCAACGACTCGAGGAGTGAGAATCTTCCCATCGAAGCAACATCTCTTTCTCAAGCTTACTCAAGAAACTCATGGACGTTCTATCCTCAGCAAACTTCAGAGCCTGTCCTTCTAGAGGGAGGAAAGTATTACTATTTCAAGATGGTTGGTAATCAAGGTACTGGTCCCTGGGAAATAGCCCTTGGAGCTAAAGTCCACAACCTCAGCTACAACGCTCGGCCCTACATTGGAGACAATGAAGAGCAGCTGGTGGCCATATCCTCCACTGTGGTCAAGGAGGAAAATGTGAGAACCCGATTATTTTACCAGTGTAGTTTGTATACATGTACTCAACTTAGCGAGGGTTGCTTAGTAGAGTAGACAAATTAAGCTATGAGTTCTATTTTAATTTTTTCTAAATGCATGAGGACAGAATTTTAGTGTTCCACGCATCTACGGGATTTATTTTGCTGTGTACACTAGTCTAAAATTGTATTATGTACTGGACCACATGACCTCCCCCCCCCTCTGCAGACTGTCAGTGTGGAGGCCCGTCCTCTGGTTCAAACACTCACTCTCACCGACCCCAACACGCCCGCCGATAACTGCACCGTATTCTGTCCTATTCCACTCTCTCTTGGCTCTACTGACTTCCCCATCTCACGAGATATGACGTCCGAGGCTTTGGAAGAGCTGCTCAATGGCATGCAGAACCTCGTAGGTACTGTCAAAGTGTACAAAGATTTCTATGACAGTGATCAGTTTGCGGCTGTGAATGCTCGCGATGTCAAGTTCACCATTGTCTACTTGACCACGGCAAGTGATGTCCCAATGCTGAGTCTCAATATTGATTCAGCCATGATCACTTGTGATCACACTAACACGACCACTGACGCAGTATGCGGTGACTACAACATCGTCCCATCAATTGATACCACTCAAGAACTGAACGTCCCTAGCGATTTCACGCTCGGCTTTACCCCCTCAAACCAGCCCCCCAGATATACGCAATCGCTACCCCTCGACGCTACAGAGGACACTATCCACTCTGAGATCAGTGACTTGTTTGGTTGGGGTTGTGATAGCAATATTGACGATTTGATCGCCCAAAACAGAGTGTTTTATTCGAGCAGCCTTGAAGCAAGCAGCCAATCAAACAGAGATAACGGCACATCTTTCTGTGGCCACTATTCTGAGCGTAACCCTGGTAGTGTGTGGAGGAGCACTTACTCCGGCTTTAACAGCGAACCTTTCAACCCAGATCAATATCGATATGTGAGTTTCTTGTTATTGTTATGTTATAATTATTTTCTTTGCTAAAATACAGGACATTGTTTAATTGAAGGCTTCTCTAGATACAGTAATAATTATCATTATAATTATTATACGAATGAATTGTTGTATATAATAAATGAAATGGATGCCCACAAAACATTTGAATGAAGCTTGAAGCACTGTATAATGATTACCATCTCTCTCTCTCTGCGTAGCTGTGCTTTGCCTATAGTGGGATTCCACCCAGCTTCAGAGTGATCCACTCCTACACAAACGTCATCACCATGACAGTAGAGGGCAACAGTGTACCAGTACAGTTTGCTGACAATAAAGTGAACGTCAACAGCAGAATCAAGTGAGTCGAGTTCAGTACATGTGTAAATAATTATAATTATAGGCAACACAACACATGCTATGGAGGCTTTGGGGCTCCATTATAATAGAGGGAGGCTTATAATAGAGGGAGGCTTATTAAAATTATTGATGAGGGTTCACTTACTGTATGAAAAAATACTCGAAGCTCTCAAATGATAATTGTATGTGCTGTATTCAGCATTAGAAAGTCTAACATTCCCATGCACCCACTTACAGTGAATGTCTATTCTCTGGCCCATTGGCTGAGGACGGATGGACCGCGTATCAGTGTGTCGATGTGAGGGAGTGTCTACAAACAAAATACCCGGACAGTAGGGACCACAGAATTAGCAGAGTGTACTTCAACTATAACGCTAATTTCTGGGTTGACGATTTTGCGATTTCTAGCAGTGAGATCAGCGGTAAGGTGGTACATACATGTACACTATAATACATGTACTGTATTGCATGAACAACTCTAAGGAATAATACGTATACTAGTGAAGGAAAAATGAGCCAAATCACCAGAAAAATTTACCCTTTGCGATCTAACTATTGCATTCTGGCAAGGATCGTGTGTATTTACTATAGTAATAATTTAGGTGTTGCGAATTGATCAACCCTCGCAAAATTTGCATGTTTGAGACATTCTGTAAGTGTACATCTACGTAAGACGGTGATTTCTTGAACACAATTATATTAATTTAACCATTCCTCCCCCTCCAGCTGCGAGGACTCAACAACCTGTCAGGCCCAATGATGTCAGTGTCCTGTACGTAGAAGTTGCTAAGGCCATGCTCACTCAGCCGGAACTGATTGTGATGGACAGGACTGTGGGTGGGAATGGGGGTGCAATGGAACTGGAACGAGACTTCTCTCTCCTCCTCTCCACCGTGACTGTCACCTACACTGTACGCGACTGTGGGAATGGATTGGAGCCACTTGTTGGTTACTATGGCAACAAAGACGCAATGCAGAGCATATCTGTTGAACAGGTGAGATTTAGTTGCTACCTAAATTTAGCCTACATAATAATATACATGTATGCATAATTTATTATCACTGTTTTTCTTAGACTGCCATCGGCTCTCTGCCTGTGAACGGGACCTTTGACCTCAAATTTATGGACGAGGTGATTGCGGGCATACCATTCGACGTTGATGCGGCTACGATGAAAATGTTGCTCGAAGCTATCTTAAAAAATGAGGGAGGGTTTGAAGTCGAACGAAATGGACTTTGCTCTGGATATAACTGGAATATACGCTGGGCCACTAAAGGTGGGGACCTCCCGTTGATTGAACCTGATTGGACGAACTTGAAGGGAGACGACACCATGATCACCGTGACAACACTGGTTGACGGTGGTACTTGGTTGAGGCCAATTGGAGGAGAAATGCTCCGACTACCAATGGACGAACCTCAGGTGAGAGCTAACTCTAGAGTTGCATTCAATTAATTTCTAGAGAGCGGTTTTAGTCATGAATTCGATCTGGCTTCTCGTTAATGAGAGAATTTCCCCTTGTTTTGAATATACACCTGCAAAAATTCAATGGTGGGGCCAGAACATGCATATATACAATGTAGTACCAATCATGTAGACTATGCTACATGTACGTACATGTACATGTACGTAGCTCTCTGTAAATTTAATTTAAAACCCGAGGGATGAGCGACACTATAAGCACATAATTATATATAACTCTCTCCCCCCCCCCAGATTGAGGTGATTATCGATGGTACTCCATCTTCCTGTCGCTCTGGTAACTGCTCGTTCACGTACGAAAGCAATGCTACGCCCACTCTCAATTCTGTCTACCCCGTCGAAGGCCAGGGCGGCAATGAGATTACCATTTATGGAAGTGGCTTCTGTGACGATATTTCTGAAATTTCCGTAACTGTTGGAAAATCGAGTTGTTCTATTGTATCAGCGAATGCTACTCAAATCACTTGTACCCTCGCCAACCATCCTGCCGGCTATTACGATATTTCAGTTCTAATTGAAGGAAAGGGCATGTCTGTCTCCTCGAATGTATCCTGTTTCCGCTATCTCCTCACCGTGGACAGTGTGTCCCCTGTGAGTGGTGGTGTGGGCGGGGGAAGTCCCCTCACGATCACTGGCAATGGCTTCATGGACTACACTCCACTGTCATCTGATAATTTGGGTGAACCCTTCTCTTTTTTGCCGTGGTTCAAGTACGGTCTCGGAGTGCCCTCACAAGAATCGGCCCGTGGTCTTAGACTGTGTCCACTTTACAGACAGATGCTTCTCAACGACTACAATGCTTCGGAGATCATGGAAAGCATGGAAAATTTTGCGGCACAGCGTAGAATGAATCAAACACAAACAATGATGATGATGTCAGATATATTTGTCGAAGGAGAATTTGCGTATGACATCTTTATGAATCATCTTCTCAACCTTTATAACCGTCAGCCCTCGAGCGTGTTGATCAACGAGGTACCATGTATCATCACTGAGAGTACAGTACTACAGCTCATCTGTGTGCCTCTACCCACCATCCTCCCCAAGGCTGCCAACATCACTGTCTCTGTGCTATCTGAAACTGCCACTCTTCTATCCTCGTACGAGACGTCGCTATCGGCAACACCGCTAATTACAGGGACATCCCCGCTCGTTGGAGCAGTCACTGGTGGTACTATGATCACGATTAGTGGACGCAATTTCGGTGCTTCAAGCAGTGCAGATGTGAGCGTTACTATTAGAGATAGCGTGTGCAATGTGCAGTTTGTGAATGACACTGTTATTGAATGTATTACGAGTGGTAGCAGGCCGAGCTACGCAGCTGTGCTTGTGAAGACACCGAACGGAGTGGCTGTATTAGAATCTGCATATCCCGAGATGGCATCTGGTGATGATGGAATGGGAATAGGAATGGGAATGGAACACGAGATGGTTCTGTTTCCCATATTCCGATACAAACTGATAGTGTATGCAGACAGTGCCGTTGCTATTAGCGGGTCTGTATTCGGAGGGTCCGAGGTCACGATCCAGGGAGGTATATTTGCTCCAGGCCAGACCCAAGTGTTTGTCGGAAGAAAAATGGCGGAAATTGTCGAGGTTACTATGGATACAATCACATTCCAAACGCCTTCATCTTCCACCACCCACTACATTGAACTGATGAGATCTCAATTCAGAGGTAAGTACGTACATACGTAGAGATAGTATAATAATTACGAAATTAGCATCCCTTCATTTCTTGTTCTTATTGTATCCCTACTAGCTGCGTACATGTACATTGTATATTGTATTTAGTCCTTCGAAAGCCCTATCAATGATTTGTTTTTGATTCCACAAAAGAAAATAGCATTTGGAAATTGGATACGAACATGTACGTAAGAATATAGAAAACTGGCAAAATTAATATTGTATATCGTTATTTTCCTGCTAAAAGTTTAGTATTGTATACTCTCTCTCTCTGCAGCATCTGGTGGAATAGTGACTGTTGACTTCTCCTGGAGCACTAACGAACTCGAAGTTCAAATCGGAGACACAATTATTTGGAAACTGTCAGCGGGTGTTCGAGAACTGGCCAGTTTTGAGTATGCTGATGTATCTCTGCCGCTCAGTCCCAACGCTCAAACAACGTCACGTCTCATGTTTGAGGATGAAGAGTCATCTTTGTTCCAAGTTACATTCGATATAATCGGCAGCTTTGCACTAACCGGACTAACTAATCAACAGCTTGATCTACCCGAGTTCCCCGTGAATGTGACTGGGCCTCGAGCGAGCTATAACACCATCGAGGTGTCCGTGGGTGATGACGTTGCTATAGTGATCGATAGAAATACGACCGATCGTCGTAAGCGAGCGGCTGCTTGTGTCACAGAAGAGGCTCCTGAAACTAGCGGACTGTTTGTTGAATACTCGCCCTGTCTCACACCCTCTGTGACCAATGTGGAACCAAGTACCGGATTCAGACTTGTAACCGAATTCACTATCACAGGATATCTATTCAGTACGATCCCTTCAAATAACGAAGTAACATTCGGTGGCTATGCCTGCACTCCCATCACCAGCAATGAAACGACCATCACATGCATCATGAGTGACCCCTCCAGTATGCCCCCCACCTTCACCAGTCTACCAGTGTCAGTCAATGTAGCCAGCCTCGGTGAAGCTTATGTTGTGAATACTGAAGACATTATTCTACAATCGTACATCACTGAAATTAGCCCAGCTTACGGCTCACTAAAGGGAGGCAATGATGTGTCTATCGCTGGAGATGGTTTTCCCACCGATGTTAGCGTGACTGTGTATATGGGTAGTCAACCTTGCACTGTGAACTCTGTCAGCTATGACCTCATAACATGTAGCACTGTCGCTGACCTTGACTCGGATCTAGAAGTGCTCTTGTCAGTATCCATCTCTCTAGACGGCACAGATGTGATGCAAATGTCGAACTGTATGATCGCTGATGGTTGCAACTTCACATTCTCAGATGTTCACACACCGAAAATCAATTCCGTTTCCCCTCTCTCAATAGCCAGCACTGAAGATACAACTGTTACAATATCTGGCTCAGGATTCCTCAGTAACCCTTCCACCACTGTGGTCATGTTTGGAGATACTCGTGTCGAAATAATGGAGAGTACTGAGACCACCATTACAGCTTTGTTTCCTCCCCAACCTGCCAACACTTATCCTATATCTGTTCAAGTTTGTGCTTCCAGTGGAAATTGCTCCGGAAATGCTCAAGTGGTTTCGATTGATAACACGACAATAACGAGTGTTCCACGTATTTTGAGTGTGTATCCGCCTAGTGGTAGCGTACAAGGGGGTACAGAGGTCACCATAACTGGGCGTGGCTTCAATAACAACCCTGACAATGTTGAAGTGACTATTGGAACCGATTGCAATGTACAGAGTGTTAACTACAGTACAATAATTTGCGTCACCTCATCCAACAATCCTGGAGAGTCTATTGTAGAAGTATCCATCACTGCACTGTCTACATTCCCAGACAAGGGGGTAATGTACACCTACTCAATGGAGAGCACCCCTGCAATTAGCGGAATATCACCAACGAGTGGGAACACAGGAACGACCATCACCCTAACAGGCACTGGCCTCGGAGCAGGAACTGGAACTGTGACCTTCGGAGACGCTGAATGTACTGTCTCGTCAATAACTGAGACGGACATAGTGTGCGAAACGGAAAATAATTTTGTCGGAACTTACACCCCGAATGTGGTAATCGGTGGCATGGGTATGGCTGCTGTCGATAATGGTGTGAATTTCACATATACACTCAACGCTGTCTCTGTAACCCCTTCGATGGGAAGTTATGCTGGTTTGAGTAATATTGTAATCGAAGGTAGCGGATTCAATCCTGCTGATATTGATGTCACTGTGTGCGGTCTACCGTGCGATCTCACCACGGCCGTTCACAGTGTGAGCAGACTAGAGTGCATACTACCACCAATGGACAGTAGCTCTATAACAAGTTCATCAACCATGTCATGTGATGTGGTCGTTTCGTTAGAATCCTCCGGAGAATCTGATAGCATTGTCAATGGCTACACGTATCGAGGAGATCTTACTGCTCGAGTGTCGGATGTGAACCGCACTAGAGGTGGCTCAGCTGGAGGCTCCATATTGCTCGTTACTGGACAAGGGTTTAGTGCCGATGCTATCGTGACTATCGCTGGTAGTGTGTGTGTCATTTCCTCTCAAACGGACACTCAGATTGTGTGTACGACTGGAGCTAGTGGCCGCAATGTACGAGCTGTCATAATGGTGTTCATCCAAGGTCAAGGATTTGCTCTCTCCGATGTGGAGTTCTGGTATGTGGATCTATGGAGCTCTCCCTTCACTTGGCAAGGCGGTATTATTCCAGAGGCAGGTGATCTTGTGGAAATACCAAGAGGACAGACTTTAGTACTGGATGTTGTGACCCCCATTCTTGGCTATATCGTAATTCGAGGGGGCACGCTGATTTTTGACCCGGAGAAAGGAGACAATGAAGTTGGACTGCACACTCAGGGTGGTATAATCACGGGTGGTGGTGTGTTCCAAGTGGGAACTGAAGATGAACCGTATAGGTCCAAGACTGAGATTGTGTTATACGGTCATGTACTGTCTACTGAGCTACCCGTATATGGTGCCAAGACCCTCGCCCTGAGGGAAGGAACGTTGGATATTCACGGTCGTACGTTGAACCTCACCTGGACGAGGCTATCTGCAACTGTGGCTGCAGGCTCTGATACGATACTCCTACAAGAGTACATTGATTGGGATGTGGGTGGTACACTGGTCATAGCGTCCACAAGCTTCAGTCAGAGAGAAAACGAAGAGAGAATTATCGAATCGATTACGGCTGGTGAACGTGGCTCAATCATAAAGCTCACTAAGCCTCTAGACTTTGAACACATCTCCATACAGCAAACTATCGATGGACGCTATATTGACACAAGTGCTGAGGTCGGCTATCTCACGAGGAACGTTGTGATTCGTGGTAATCGACACGAGGAATGGGTACAGGAGGTACCCGCCTGCCCTGAAGAATTCAGAACTGGACAATTCGATTTACAAACTTGTTTCTTGGGTCGATTCGGAGCTGAAACTATCAACGATCAATTTGGATCTCAAGTTATGATCCACGCTCCCGCACAAAACGAAGGTCTTGTGGCTGCACGATTCGGTTACGTTGAAGTTACACACGCTGGACAAGCTTTCCGTCTGGGTAGGTACCCAATCCATTTCCATCTCAACGGCAACGTTACCGGGTCCTACGTGAGGGGGTGTGGCATTCATCACACCTTCAACAGAGCTATAACTATGCATTCCGTCGACTACCTACTGGTTGAGAAAAATGTTGCCTTCAACATCATGGGCCACGCCTACTTCACGGAGGACGGCAACGAACAGTTCAACACCATTCAAGACAATTTGGGTATTTTTGTCCGAGCTTCGAGCAGTCTACTAAACGTTGATATCACACCCGCCACTTTCTGGGTTGTCAATCCCAACAACATTGTACGTAGAAATGCTGCAGCTGGTGGAACACATTTCGGCTTTTGGTATCGCCTTCCCAAAAATCCCGAGGGTCCTTCGTTTGATAGCACCATCTGTCCACGACGTCTCCCACTCGGAGAATTTTCCGATAATTCCGCTCACTCGTTTGGTTGGTACGGACTGTGGGTGTTTAGAGAGTACCATCCGTCCATCACTGGTAATTGTTGGGACTCTAGACCATCCCCTGCATATTACGATCGTTTCCTGGCATGGCGGAATGACAAGGGGGTGGAGTTTGAGCAAGTGGGCTCGCTGCAACTCAGAGACAGTATTATGATGGACAACACTCTTGCAGGAGTTGAGATCACTGATGTATCTTCCGATTGGTCGGGTGAGAATGACGATGGTCCTCTAGTCAAGGACACTCTCATTGTAGGCTATAGCGCTGTTACTACGGAAACTCAAGCTTCTACATGTTCGCAGGCTGGAATCAAGACCCCCCACAGCTATTACCTGACAGTGTCAAATGTGACATTTGCAAATTTCGATCTCCCCAATTGCTACCCCGTACAGCCATGCTCGTTCTGTCGACATCCCTTCCAAGGAGGTTTTGAAACAAGATTCAAGCAGATCAAGTACATAAATAGAGGGGACGATATCACCAAGTGGAACTACTTTCACGAGCATGCACAGAGAGATCTCGATGGTACGCTTTCTGAAAGTGGAGATCCCTCCGTCTTAGTTGCTTCGAGCAACCTGTATCGCCAGGGAAACAACTACTGCCGTGACCATGCACCCTCAAGCACTGGTTCGACTGGTGGTATGATTTGCAACGGAGATATGGAGTTTGGAAGAATTGGCGTCCACGATCCATTACCTAGCAGTCTCACATCAACACAGCTCAACTTCACGAGCGAATATGGTACTGATCAACTTCCGTTTGAGTTCAAGCGCTTCAGAGGAGGTCCTGGACAAATGGCCATAGTGCCGCTGAATTCAACGTACCAACTTACCTGGGTGGATGGGACCACTTTCACAAATATCACTTATTCGGTTGTAACTGCTGGCTTTGAAATCGATGACTATGTTCTGTTTCAGCAGTCGTACCCTCGACCATTAGACTTCACGAGTGTGCGTGGTGTAACTACGGCATCAAATGTATCTGAACTAGAAACTCCTGCTACTGCCAACACTGGAGATTGGGCACAACTTGACAACGTCACACTTCTCTATATTGTCAAGGGAACGGAACAATTTGATGCAGACCAAAGTATAACTTTCTCGACGTATAGGTGCTTCTATGAGAACTGTATCCCACCCCCACCCCCCACACAGGCCCCCCTACCAACCATCCCGCCCCCACGCCCCGAGGGCAGACCAGATGATGTCCGTATGTGGTCCAACTCTTCAATCTGGCCGAATAACCAGCTACCCCAAGAGGGGGAAGATGTGTTCATTGATGGTAGTCTATACGTGGTGGTCGATATGGCTCTACCGAGACTGGGTAAGCTGATCATCAACGGAGGTTTTGAGTTAGACGATTCCATAGATCACATGATTGAAGCCGACTTTATCATTGTTGATGGTGGTAGATTTGCTATCGGATATCCAGATACCCCCTTTCAACATGAAGCAACCGTTATGTTACATGGAGGCTTGCAAACAGAAGAACTCAACAACCGACTCAAGAGAAATTTCTTTACTAATATTGGAGCAAAGGCTCTCGCTGTTTTCGGTGATCTGTTTTTGCATGGAGTCCCCCCCGCTCGTACATGGACGACACTGGCTGCCACGGCAATGGCAGGCACTAACATTCTTCAACTATCGGACAGTGTAAATTGGAAAGTGGGTGTTTGGATTGTCATCACTTCAACTTCTTACGATGCTTATGAGACCGAAGTACTTCATGTTACTCGCGTGATAAGTGATACTGAAATTGAAATCAGTGGAAATCTAGCCAACACACATTCTGGTGGTTATTTCAGCACGTTGGGATCGGATAACATGTACACAACCCGTGCTGAAGTAGGTCTACTCACAAGGAATATTGTCATTACTAATGATGATAACGATCAAGCAGAGACTGATGCTTTTGGCTGTCGAGTTGTAGTCAGTCAGAGTCAAAATTTCATGGGTAAAGCCCAGATCCAGGGTGTAGAGTTCAGGAGATGTGGTCAACTCGGATACACTGATGACTTTGATCCTAGATACTCCCTGGCCATTCTAAACCTCGATGATTCCTACGTTCGAGACTGCAGCATCAACGAGGGCTACAACGTTGGTATTGGTGTGTACGATAGCAGTAGAGTGGTTATATCTGGCAATGTGATCTATAATACGGTCGGTGAATCCATAATCGCTAGAGGATCTGAACACAACATCACTGATAATCTCGGCTCTCTGTCTCGCTTTATTGGAACCTTCAGGAGAGTGGATGATAAGAATATCGACTGGACGTCTAATTTCGAGGTGACTCAAGTATCATCACTACGTCTTACTGGAAACGCGGCAGCTGGAGGTGCAAAGGTTGGATTCCACACCAACGGAGAGGATTGTACAGACTCCTCCACTTTCATCCGTGACAACACCGCCCACTCAGTACTGCACGGTATTCATCTTGCCTATAGCGATGGACTGAGCTCCGGATGCTCCCGATTTTCACATTTCAACATTTTCAATTGCTATTTCTTTGGCATATTCAGCTACTCCAGTTCTGGAATTCAAGTTTTCGACAGCACTTTTACTAACAACAGGGCTGCAGTGTACTCCAGCACGATCGGCCCTGGTTCAATATCACACAGAAGAGGAACAAAAACCAACAAACTGCAAAATGTGCTTATAATTTCTGCTGGTATGGAGTTCACTTGCGATGATGAGGACAAGCGACCAGCCATTGCAGATCATCCAACCTCACATGATGGAATTCGCTCGAGAACTGGTGGGCATTTGGGTCTCATTATGCCCAACTTCCTGTCAGGGGGTGGTCACTTTCCCCAGACTGCATGGTGGACAGTCATTTCATATCCAGCCATCGCAGGTCTCACTGAAATCGATCAAGTTACCTTTGCCAACTTCCACATGCGGTGTGGTACTAAACTAGACACTGTGATGATGTCACATCCTGACTCAGACGACGCCAACCATCCCATACACTTGAGCAATATTGCATTTGTGAGTGACACGCGATTTAATTCTCCTGTCAACGCTGACGGCAAGTTGTTTGTAAGGATGCCTAATATCGGTAGAGTTAACCCGTCTGATTGTGTGGATATGGATTGTGATGGTTTCAAACAAGTGCTCATCAAAGATATCGGAGGCACTTTCACAGAAACGAATTCTGATCGAAGTATTATTTCATTTGCTGAGTTTGAGTGGGACGGAAACATGAACAGAGGAGTGGGTGATTTCCGTATCCCCAAGACAATGCTAACTCGACCGGACGGATCAAGAATTCCAGTGGACGATATTTACCCCAGACAAGGAATTCCTCGCAGTTTAACGAGCATTGATGACACACAAACTTGCGAATTCAACTCAGTTTGGAATATGTACGTGTGTCGCGATATTGAGCATATTATGCTGGTACTAGAAAGTCTAGACGCAGACACTGAAGTTAGGAGGCTCTCTCCCATTGGAATCGGCGCTAACGGCTATATCAACCTGATCAATGGGCCGCAAGATCACGGATGGTGTGGAGGGTACACTTGTCAGGAGAGAATCTCTACCTTCTTCTCAATAGTAGCCACTGGACTGCACTATACAATTGCTCTGACTAGTACCAATCCTCAGGACTTTGCACTGTACATGTTAAATGCTAGAGAGGACCAGTCGATTGTGACGTGCCTCATTTACACTAACCCACAACGTCTTGACGTGTACCATAATGGAGATTATGTGGTGCCTAAAAATGCAGAAATAATGGAAGATGGCAATCTACGTTATCTTGAAGCGACTTCTTCTAGTCAATTCGTGCCACTAGTAACAGATCCTGCTGGCTCTAACTATTACGATCGTAACACCAAACAGCTTTGTATCACGCTCAAGGGTGATGGCACGTACAGTATTGATACCACACCTGTCATTGTACTCTCAATCAACGTGCAAGTAACAGTGGACACTTTCTTTGATGATGCAACCATTGTACGAAATATTGCTTTACTGTTAGGTATCCCTGCCAACAGGATAAGAGTCGTCAGTGCTACTAGGGAAACGTCTCGAAGAAAGAGACAACAAGACATGGGCATAGTAGACACGGCAATTGAAATTGAAATTGGTGATCCACCGCAAACTATGATTGTAGAAGAAACGCCCACGCAGTCTGTCAATATGACTGGTACTGGAATGAACATGACTGATTCTGGAACCGGACCGAATTCTACATTATCAATCCAAGATTTAGTAGATCTCTCAGAGCAAGTGGTAAACATCGTACAAACTGGAGAGATTATAACAGCACTAAACGTATCCGCTAACCTCACTGGTGCAACCATCAATGAACCTGAGGCCCCACCTGTCGATGAAACGGGTGGAGTTAGAGCCACACCCAGCACTGGTGGTCCGCAACCTGAAGAGTTCATAAACTCCACAGAGGATGAGCCGATGACATTCTCTGATATCCAGAGAATAGAAGATGAAGCTGAACAGAATGAAACAGTGGATGCCGTCTTCTCCATACCCACTTCTCTTCAGATCGTTTCCGAGCCCGGTAATGGAGCTAATGTTGTGGAGGGCGTGCGTGTGGGTGGCTATGCCCCAACGGTGAGGATGCTTGATAATAATGGACAGGTGGTGGTCAATCTAGGCCTGCAAATACCCTGGGTGCTCACAATTGAAATGATTTCTGGACCAGATTTTGCTTTTATTGTTGAATACAATGCTAACTTCACTCTTGGTGTAGCCACATTCGCAGACCTCATATTCAGCCACCCTGGAGAGTATGTGTTATCCTACAGAGTCAGTTATCCGGACACCGCCAATTTTGGAATATCGTCCTCTCAGAGTATCAGTGTACAACGTAGACAACTTGGCCTGGTGGTCAACCAGCAACCCCTACTCGGTAACACCACCTTTATTCTCTACCCCTATCCCAGTGTGAGCCTTGTGGACATGAGCAGTGGCAGTGTTGTCGAGGAGAGAGGATGGAGGAACAACAATTGGACTGTCGTTGCTAGTGTCAGAACAGATGCCGATCGTGGCAAAGAAGTCGGGAGATATGAAGAAACCATCGAAGGAACTTACGCTGTTTTCAGAGACATTGAGATAAAATCTGCCGGCGATTACGTGCTTTTGTTTGAAGCATATGCCGAACCTGCAGAAGCGGATCTAAGGTCGACAACTGTATACTCTGACCTCTTCACTATTACCCAGCGTCAAATCACAAAGTTAGATATCACTTATGATGTAGATTTCAACACGACCATTGGAGATCAAAGAGATGCATTCATCACTGCATTCCTGGTCAAATTCCGATCTTCCTATCCTCAAGTTGAGATTATTAACGTGACCCTCACAGAAGGTAGCATCATTGTTGGTGTCACAGTAACAGCAGTGAACCCAGTACAACTATCCTCTCTTATCGCACACTCTACCGCAAGCTCTAATTTTGACAATCTCCAGTTTATTTTCAACGGTACAACACTGACACCATTCAACGTGACTCAAGACCCAGCGTTCCCAGTGGTGATCCCAACACTACCACCGAGCATCCTTGAAGAGCACTTTGTACTCATACTAGCCATTGTGATACCTGGTGTGGTGCTCATTGTGTCATTCTTATTTATGCTGGTCGTCTGTTGCTGTGTGTGTCATCACAAGAAGAACAGGAAATCACTTAAACTTGAGGTGAGTACATGTATATAATTATTAAGAATGTGGCCTTGACTGGTATGCTTACATTGGAATTGTTGCCATAATTGTAGCTGTTGCGTAAGTGAAAATAATAAGTGATTATAGTGGAACAGTAATTATGCTGTGTGCTAACTACATGTACGTATGTCCACTATCGTAATATTATTCCTTATGCTGAGTAGAGCAACCAACTAATCTCAACTGTCCCCTCCTCCCCACACGTACACAGAACAAGGTGTCCTCACATGATTCAGAGGAAAAATACGTATCCAATAACCGCCCACCTTCCCCCGGCTCTGTCACTGACTACTATCTCCTCCCAGACAGAAATGGAAAAGATGTCGACACCCAATCCTTCGAATCCCACGAGCTCAACTCTCTGGCCTCCACTCCAGTTAGTCAGAGGAAGACAAACGTCCTAGTCTCTGAGAGTGTGGATGTCAAAGTCAGAGCAAAATCTATCAAGACTCCGGACGTGTTCTTTGCCAATCCCAGTGCCGAGGAGGCACTAAAGGATGAGAAGTTGGAGACACTAGATACCAATTTTGATGAAGTGGTTCATTTACCAACCACCAGCCAAAATATCTACTCCACCAATACCAGCGGCAGTACCAACAACAATACTGGTAAGTTAATTTTTCGTAAATCTCTCCTTTGATTGGCCGAATGCATGTACCTCTACAGTACCTTTGA
Source organism: Halichondria panicea (assembly GCF_963675165.1). Classification (NCBI taxonomy): domain Eukaryota; kingdom Metazoa; phylum Porifera; class Demospongiae; order Suberitida; family Halichondriidae; genus Halichondria; species Halichondria panicea. The sequence continues at coordinate 860,832 of NC_087379.1, forward strand.
AAGCTGTTCGTATGAATAGTGCAATGTAGCTACTACATGTATATATCCTCTTACTGTATAGCGTGCTGAACTAACCCCCCCCCCCCCACACACACACAGTAGCATATGAGAGCAGGACTCCCTCTGCTGCCACTGTTGCCCACAGCCTGCTCCCACCTCCCTCAGCCACGCCCTCACAGTCCTCTGAGAGTACAAAGGTCAAGAAGTACGAGAGCATGAAGGTGGAAGACATTGAGAACTAAATCACTGACACTTGCAAAAAAAAACATTAGTAGTGTACTCTATTTATTCTTGTATGAAAGAGCAATGTTTTTTTGTCGTAGCGATTATCTTAGAATCTGATAATCTAATGTCTATGTATTATTAATTTTGTGTAAAATTTAATTAGCTGCATGTATCTGTGTGCAAGACTCCTAAGCAGTTCGACTGATACTATATAAATTATAAATTGTACAGCTATAGCTATAATATTTATTATACATGTGTACGCGTGTTTTTCAACACACTCAAGATCAATTCAACGTACTCTAGTCCAACCTTTTATTATCATAATTAATAATAATAATTAATGGTATAATTATAAGAAACTTTTTTTTGAAACATTCGCAAGAAAATTGTAAAAATAAAACTACTAAGTGATTGTGAAGGAGAGATTGAGTGAGGTCGGTCCGAATTAAGTGATTCAACAAAAGTGTTCTATTTGAATGTGAGAGCTCCTACTAGGGCAACTCCAAAGCTGATTGCAGCAACTGTGAGCCAGGCAGTAGGGCGGCGGTTCTCAGCTCTCTGGTTTTCAGTTCTCTCTTTGGCTTTCTCAGAGGCATCAATACTCACTGCTCCCTTGATGGCACCCTGGATGTAGAGAAATAAAAGTCAATAAAAAATAAATAAAACATGCAGTGAAATACTGTAGTCAAAATAATACTTAATCTACACATGCATACAACAATCTCTTACCCAACCGCCATGCTCGAGAATCCACTGAGTGAAGTCGTGAAGAAATGTCGTCTGCCATCCAACGATACTGTCTATCAAGGGAGTCTTGTTCTCTTCATACAATCGTTTCGCTAGTACGCTCGTGAAGAAGAGCAGCACTGCAATCTTGCCCCACTTGATGTCGTCTACCATGAGCCTGGAACAAGAGTCTTGATATTCAGCATAGAGTTGTTGGTGAGATATGTCCAGCGTCTTCACTCTGCCCTCAATTTCTTGTTGATGCTTCAGTTTCAGGTCTGTACAGCAAGTTTCCAACGTCGAAATCGCATCTTTAAAACCTTTATCCTTCTCAAGGAGACCCCTCATAAGCTTGGCGTGGCTGTAGTTGCATTTCAGTTGTATCCCGTCTCTCTTCAGCATAAAATCCACAAGGTGATGGCTGATGGCACTGCTTTGGGTTTTGATTTGGTGAAGGTCAGCTCTTGAATGGGCCATAGTTGAAGGAGACTTGAGTGGAGACTGGAGATAGTGGAGGATCGAGTTGATTGGAGCGGAAGTTGGTTGGTCGGGATAACATTGATACACACTAATACAAAGAGCCCTCCTTATATAGTACACCCATAACCCAAGAATTTGTGGTTTTCTCAACATGCGTCCGGTGCTCTCTGATTGGCTGCTCCAATAAATTGAAATATGAATATAATTAAATCTACCATTAAGGAATGTGCTTGAAATTGCTTTTGCAACAGCTCTGTGCGCATGCGCTTTAATTGCATGCAAAATAAAATTGTTTTTTTTACAAACACAAATTATTACTGCAAGACTCCTTTCAATAATTTAAAAACCGAAGCAAAAATGATAAATATGCTTTCATACAAAATGTTATATTGTCCCTAACAGTTTGTGGTGACTCTTTTCTGACCAGTGCTCTCATGTATCTCCTGTGAGGGTGGGGTATTGTAATCATGGTGACTTTATTAATCACTTACTCACTGTACTTGGTATCGTCTAGCCTCCTTCACTGGCCTCACTCTCACACATTTACTCACTCACTTGTACTTCTTGTACTTGGCATTGTCTAGCAGTGCTGTCCTTCTTTCCTTTCCTCCTTGTACTCCGCAGCATAGGTTTATACTGTATCACCACTACCAGAACAGAAATTAATGCTTGAAATATAAACACTTGGGAGTAGACCAACCTACTCCCCTCAACTTCAATTGTAAACAAAAGGTAAACAAAAGTTCCTATCAAAATAATCTACTAGTTACATTATCAACTCACAGAATGTTGCATGAGGTCACCTCCACAATTATCCGTAGCAGTCTCTTCATCGTTCTTTATTTCCTCCCTTGAGTCTGTCTCTGACCCTCCTTCAACAACCCCTTCTCCACTGCCAGCTCCTCAGCCTTACCACGATATCTGGGGACATAAATAACTACATGTCTACAGAGGATTTTATATGCTACTTAAATACAGCCACTGTGAACACCTCATTCACACACTGTGGGTATGTGGTTACTTGTCGTTGATATAAAAATGTGTATCAATCAATCTGAAGTCTTCTGTATGGGCTTAAAAAGATCCCTGATTCTGAAAAAGCACCACTTATATATAATTATAGATAGCCAACGCTTTTTCCTAAAAATAGAAATGGACAATGTGGACTGGAAACTAATTGCTGATTTATACACACCGTATGGTAGCACACCAACAGCTACTAAATGCATCTTTTAGGTTCCTAACTTCAATAATGGCCTCTGTTTTGAGATGTCTTGCAAACTAGTCTGACCTTGGCATTCTGAGAGAGCTGCAGTGATGGCTGTATTGTACGAGTGCCACCAGTCGAGGTACTGGACCAGAGAGATGACGCTGATGGCCACACCCACAACCACTCGGATGTCCACCTGGGAGGTCCCTCGACGATGGTCGTAGTGATAGTAGTGACGGTACACTTGCTCTGTGGGGGGGCAGTAACTTATTGTGTGAGTGTGTGTGGTGGGCGTACGATGTGAATGATGCTATTATAGCAACTATTTACTTCCTAAGAATGCATCTCTCTATATAACAACTCATAACTATCCAATTAACAGGCAAACAGAGAACTGCCATTAGAGTAGCCATGGTAAAGTTATCCCAATTGCAGGGGAAGTGTCTCTAGTTACTAGTAGGTAGTGAGTAATAACTACCCCCTAGCCCTGTACCTACCAGGGTTCTCAAACATGTAGTCATAGTTTGCTCTCTCCTCCTCATCCTTCAGTATCTCGTAGGTCGTGCTGATGAGCTGGAACCTCTCCCTAGAGCCCTCAGCCTGGATAGACTCGCAAGCCACTCCCTTTTCTCTGATTGGACGGGGGCGGGAGAAAAGGGACTGGTGACTCTGGGACACATTTTGTGTCTCTACCAGAATTTGGGTAGAGATTATTCATTGATTTTTCCACGTGATCCAAAAATTGCGTGAGGTTAAGTAGAATTGCGTAGCCTGCAAAAGTGATCGCGGGCTTCTTAGCTACAGTTTAAGAATGGATGCTAGTGCTAGAAAAGAGAAGATGATGGAGTAATAACATCATCAGGCATTCAGCTAGGATATAGTCATCTAACTTCTAAGACACCAGCAGAGATTAGCTTGTTTTAGTTTTACGTGATGAGAACTGGCAGCCGAAAGTCATTGGTTGCCTAAAGCTTTTAATAACCTGTACAATACAAGACAGATAATGGCAGAGGGCAGCAGTTGAATTGAGAGTAGTCAGACTTGTACAAGCTGTCTTAAATCGCTGCCACTCCTCGGTTCAAAGAAGGACTGCCAAGATTTCTACGTTCATCAGCTGTTCCATGCTAATCCACAAGTTGTGGCACAACAGACACTGGTACAAGGATCTATAAAATCAAAAGGCTGGCTAGATAGATCTGTATACTTGTCTTCTGTGTGTCTTTAGCTTTTGACGCATCAGAATAAATTGGATAATTTGCACGTGACATTAATATTTAATAGCATTCCTGATTTACACAAGCTGTAGCCCAGAGTCACCAGTCCCTTTTCTCCCGCCCCCGTCCAATCAGAGAAAAGGGAGTGGCTTGCGAGTCTACAGCCTGGAGTGGGAGTGAGGTATTAGGGGCACACAAAGAAATGGAGAGTATAGTATTCATTTCATGAGGGGAGGGGGTACATACAATGTGTCTACACTGTGCAATTCACTTTACTATGGCACCATTACATTAGATAAAGTTACAAAGCATTTTGTGATGGTTTGGGACTACTTGTATATCTCCTGAGACTAACCAACTCTCCCTCTGTTACCTTGTTCTTGTCAGGATGGTACTCCAGTGCCAGGTGTCGATAGGCTCTCCTCATCTCAGCCTATAACCAAGCCACAGTGTGTGAGCACAGTCAATAGCTCCACCACGTACTTACAGCTGTGACATCTTTGTCCACTTGAAGAACTGCATGTAGGGAACGAGAGTAATTATCAGCTAGTCAGGTGCAATTCTATTGGCCTAGATAATAGGTAGAAACAGCTCATACAGATAATTATACGTGACAGGCTCTAGGAAAACCAGACTATTGGAGCAGACTAAAATTTTGGTGATTAATGTACCAAGTGATAGAGCAGAGCATTGCCTACACAATGATAATGCTTAGTTTTCACATACCTAGTTTCATACCCGAGTTATGCGCGTTGGAAACTCGAAGCCGTAAAATGTAGTATTGAGAAAAACGGCTCTCAAAGATTGCTTAATTAGGAAAAATAAGGTAATAGCGAAAGTTTGGACGAAGCGTTTCGATGGAAAGAGTTGGATTTAGAGCATCAGATTTTACAGAGAGGTAGTAGAAGGGCTGTTGATACTTATACATCAATAACATTTTATTTGAGATTTTATACTGTAGGCATAAATTTAGCTGTAGCTCAATACTAAATTTTGCTCCAATAGTCTGGTTTTCCCAGAGCCTGTCACATACTGATACACCTGTTTCTACAATCACAGCATCTCTAGTCAGCTCTAAAATGATTTAATTTACATGCATTGAACTAGCTAGCCAGATCTAATAATCCACAACTCCAACCACACACACTCTGTCAATAGTGAGTGTAGGGACTGACCGTCATAGCAGCTCTCTCTGCCACAGTAGAGTCCCTCCAGGAGACTAGCAGCACTGGAGAACAACGCTGACAGAGCACAGGACACTAGGAGAACAGTTAGTGTCTTCATCAGGAGAACTGTCCATGAGCTGGAAGAGGGTCGTTTATGCTGACATTGCAATAGTCTATAAGGGGGAGGGGCTGGTTACACTATTTCATGTTCGCTCAAGAAACACTTATTTCAACATTAACTTTGAGCCATACAAAAACATTATTATACAATAATCAAGAAATAGTTGCTGTGATACTAATTTTATAGACGGTAGATTGTCTTTTTCTTTTATCGTTCAGCCCCCCAATCATAAGGCACTCTGTTGGAGACAGTGACACAGTGGCAGCGTATGCTATAGGAGATGGTGGATCACCAACGTAGAGCCAGGAGTCCATCGAGGATGAGTAGGCGTAGATCCTTTGAGTGGTTTCACCTTCACTATCCTTACCACCAACAGCAAATAGGGTGTCGGATATCGTTACAGGGGAGGGCCGGTAAGACGGTGTGTTGGATATTGTATTCCAGACAGAGTCGGCTTTGTTGGCACTCCCATCATCCTGTCGGTCTGCTGAGATGAGCTTGTCGACTTGAGCAGCACACACCTTGTTTAGACTATTGCTGCCAGGTCCCCCCATTAGGTACACTGTGTTGTTGTAGACAATTCCTCTTTGGTTGTGACAAGCATACGGTAGTCTGTCTGTCTCGCTCCACTGGGAGGTGCTGATGTTGTAGATCTCAACATTATTAGTGTATTCACCAGAGTCCGCACCTCCTGCTACGATCAGATGTGTTGAGAGACTAACGACTGCTGGTGAATACCTCGCTGTGGGCATGGGTGGGATCGTCCGTTTCCAGTTCCTTCCTTTGTTAAACACATGTACCACGTTGGATTTAGAGAAGGATGAATCCAAACCACCAACTGCTGCCAGTTCACCTTTGACCTCTCCTAGACCAAAATAGCGTACAGGAAGTCTGGGCAGAGTTGACCAAACATCTTGTGGCGGATCGTAACAGTGGACACAGTACTCATCATCGTCATCACAGTATCCTCCACCATAGTAGACCTTGCCATTGATGGTTACCGCTCGCCCAGTAGACATCTTCACTGGAGCCTCAGAGCACTGACTGTAGGACAACTGAACCTGTAGGGACTGGAGAATACAGAGAGTCAATAACTTGTGTGTTGCATGTAATGAATTTAAATAAGGGAATGTAATCACATGCAGGTTAACAATGTTATAAGGTTACCATGGCAACAAAATTATTATAACAGTATCGATCCTGTGGAACATAATTTTCCGCTTATATTATTTAATTTGGCTCTTATATAGGAGTGGTGATTATAGCAGAATATATTCACATGCTATAGCTAGCCAATATAATAACAAGCCACACTATAATACACACAGCTACTTTGACGAATTACCGAGCATAGCAAAAACAGAATTATAACTTTGAGTTCAATTGGAACATTAAATGGACTAGGCACATTAGGTTGACTATACAATAAGAGATACGACGGTACAGATGTGTGCACTTAGTGGTACAGTGTTGATGAGCTCACCTGTGGTTTGCTGGTCAGGTAGTCTCTAGTTTTGGTGAGCTGGTCGTTCAAACTCTGAATGGTGGCTTCTTTCTTTTGAAGGGAAGTGTCCTTGGAGGCAAGCATCAACTCTTGGTGAGCAATAGTGGAATCTTTGTGAGCAATTGTTGAATCTTTGACAGCAATAGTGGAATCTTTTTGAGCGATAATAGAGTTTTTGTCAGCTTGTTCCTGTTCTAGATGTGTTTCCAGTTGAGCTATTTTCGTAGCAAGCTCGTTGTGAGTGTAGTTGACGTTGGCAATTTGTTGCTCCACCTCTTCAGTGAGTTGCTTACATCGAGTTTCTACCTCAGTAATCCTAGCATCTTTGGAGAAAATAAATGCATCTTTCATGTTAACAATTGTCTCTTTATCTTCGAGTTGACCTTTAAGATCTTCATTCTCCAATTTAAACTGATCAGTTTCCACAGAGTGCACCAACTGCATACGCTCGACAGCGTTTTCACTTTCTTCTTCTTGTCGTCTTTTCTCCTCCGCCAGTGCCTCGATCTCTCCTGCTTTCTCCTGGATTGCCGAGTCCTTCCTCACAACCTCCTCCTCAAGCTCCCTCTTCTCTGTCAGTAGGGCACTCACTCGCTGGAGCATCTCCACTCTGTTCTCAAAGGAGGGAGGGTGTTCAAGTACCACACCCACCATCCGACCCACTATCTCCGCTGCTCTAGGCCTTTGTTGAGGGTTGTTGCTGAGACAGCGCATGATTAGGTCCATCAGAGGGTGGTCTGGGGAAATCTTTAGAAGAAACTCTTCACGTCGTTCAGCTTCCGTCACTGGTATCAGACCATTGGGATTGGTAGGATCGATTCGTGTCTGGCCGATACTTGGTAGTGGCCACTCTGCTGTGAAGGTGTGAATCATCATGATCCCAAAGGAGAACACATCCACACTGGTGTCGTAGTGGGGGTTGGCAACCATCACTTCGGGGGGCATGTACGCTGGGGTGCCAGGGGTCTCCGTCATTCGACTCACTTGAAGGGGGGTCAGGTTCAATATTCGAGCAACCCCCAGATCGGATATCTTGGCCGTCATGTTGGTGGACAAAAGGACATTGTTGGCTGAGAGGTCTCTGTGCACAATGACTGGTGTTTGGCCATGGAGGTAGACCAGGCCCAGTGAGACGTCATGGAGGATGGAGAAGTTGATCTCATCGGGGAGAATACCGTAGCGCTCGAGACAGCTGGTCAAGTTGGTGGGGAGGAACTCCATGACTAGGATGGGGAACTGAGAGCCTTCCTCAAAACAGACTCCCAGAAACTGGACAATGTTGGGGTGCCTAGTTTGACTGAGCAGGTTACACTCCTCCAGATACCTTCGTGCTGCATGCCCGATTCCAGCTTCATACAGAGCTCTGTGAAGCTTCTTGCCGGCACATTTCAGTCCTCGATACTCTAGCTCCATAACAACAGCGTAGGAACCTCGTCCAAACTCATTCTCAGTGATGCGAATTTGTCTCAGAGTGAACTGCTCGAAAGCTTGTGGATTTACAGACATTGTCTTCGTTACTGTGGGAATAGCAATATTAAATAGGTAATCCAGCTGGCCAAGTAAAGATTAAGTTACAAAAAAAGTAAGATACATTGCCAAGTATATTAAAAAGGTAATAGATCTAGAATCTATAGAAAAACAAAGCCTTTATAGTACAGTACTCAGGCTCAGGCTTACAGGAGCACATGCAGTTATGGTATGTATATAAAAGCTATTCAGTTGATCTCACCTGTACTGTATAGAAAGCTTGATAGAGTTGAAGTTATGGAGCTAGAAAGCTAGCTGTAGTGGCCAACAGAACGAGAAGGTCAAGAACGATTGAACAAGGAAAGATTTTGTTTACTTGTGCAAAGCAAAAGGGGGTGTGGCTTGTACAAGGTTTTGTGCACTATTTAGAATACCACCAAGTCAAGGATGAAAATGTAAGGAGCTAGCTAGCTCTAGTGCAAGTGTACTCACCTAGATCTCCTTCTCCCCCTCACTCAGTCTGGTGTGTGGAGATGTGGAGGGTCACTTCAAGCAACTGTTTAGCAGAGTCCAGAGCATCCTCTCCAAGAACAAAGACTTTGAGGTAGCTACATACAATGGATGCACACACTCACTGCAGTGCCAGTGCATTTATTGTCCCTTTATGTAGCTGCTGTTGTGTGTTGGATCTTTCTTTAGCTCTGACTGCCAGGAGGAGTGGAGCAAGTATCGGGAGGGGGTGGAAACAGGTAATTAAACGATATTAGATCACCTTCCTCTGACATTTATTACACCCCCATGCACAGTGCCTCTACCGACGTTCATCCTTGGCCCGTGTTGGACTGAGCATGGCCAGTTCTATGGAAACTTGTCACGTGATGGAGGAGAGCTTTGCCCCAATGTCACATGACTAGGTACAGTGTATGCATGTTGTTAACCACTCTATCAGTACACACATGAGTCACACTCCATTACAGGTCAGCGTGGAGTGTACAGTGCGTCCAGTGGTCTGAGGGTGGCCTATCTCAGTGGGAGCTACTAGGGGAGGACCTATCAGCATCAAGACAAGGGAGATAATCTATTGGTCAGTTCTCTTCTCAATCACCTGGAGGAGTTGTTGAACTAGTTTTTGTTTCTCCCTCTAGCGATCATATTTCACTGACTCTGATGCATGTGTCCTGGCTGGAGGGTCAGTGCAGTGGAGAGGGCTACCGTGGAGTGGACATTCTCCTCACCTCTGATTGGCCCGGAGCAGTGGACAAGTTCACAGTGGCTCCTGTGAGACCTAGCTCCCAGTTATTGTAGGATGGACCAGTACCTTAATAATACCTTATGCTCATGCAGGACGGACTGGACCTGAGTGCAGTGGGGGCAAAGCCTCTGAGTAAACTGGCCATGTGTCTCAAGCCACGCTACCATTTTGCAGCTCTACACCAAACCTTCTATGAGAGAATACCGTACAGGTACAGTACGTCCATCCCTGTAATATTAGAGTACTTGAGTTTGCTCCTTAAATAGAGTTCTGTTATCCAATTTCTTGAAGTCCGTTGGTATGTTCAATTTTCCAATGTGATTTGACCAGCGATACAATAAGAGATAAGAGAGTTTCATAATTATTTTAGATGTGTGCTGTAATTATACGTACATGTTACATGTCCTCATCTTTAAATCCCTACACAGTAATACCTCCACAACTTTTGATGCTAACTGTATTGTGCTTCATTTCATGTAGGAATCACAAAATCCTTCAAGGCAAGCCACATCATGTGACACGATTCTTAGATTTGGTTCAAGTGGGAAATCCAGACAAGAAGAAAAGAGTGAGTTGAAATCATTCTAGTCCCATTAGTATTACATGTTATTAATGATGACATCATCTTCATACCTGCAGTACCTGTATGCATTCTCTGTCACACCCATGAGCTCCATGGACGAGAAAGAGCTGACTCAGCAACCACCCACTGCCACCAACTGTCCCTACACTGAACTAGTCAAATCTTTGGTAAGGAAAACTTCGTATTGTCCCATAATGTCTAGCTATCGTTGAAGGGCCAATATACATGTACATTGCAGTGTAGTAGTAACAGTTAAAAGGTTGAAGGGGCCACTTGGTTGGTGCAAAACACCACCTAAGTGGGACTGCCCCTGGCCTGGAGCGCTAGTAATTTGAGACAAGAAGCCATACCTTCTCATTGTGACATCATAATTAGCTGCAGCCTAGCTACAAGCTTATTAGCTCTAAACAAGAACTAAAGTCTATAATTATAATAATTATTTGCACTCCCACACACACACACACTGAAGTTTGTAATTGTATAATAATGCCGTATACAGCAGAATTTCGTTCATGTTACAAGAGTATTATCATTCAGAAAGCAATCCTTATTTCATTCTGCTGACAACTTTCTCCTTGTCAATGTTAATTAGAACACCTATCCAACTCAGGAATGGTGGGCCCATTCAATGAATGTTGCTGGCACCCTGGCCAGCAACATTCATTGAATGGGCCCCCCCTGTTCCTACTCCACTGCATTGTCCAATTTTCCAAGCAAAAACTTGCGTTATGTATCACTTTGAGAGTCCTATCTCTAGATATCACCATTATTATGCCTCGGTGCGCATATGCGCAAGCGAGGTATACGGTATAGTGTGTGTGTGTGTGCGTGCGTGCGTGCGTGCGTGCGTGCGTGCGTGCGTGGACTGCTACAGCTGCCTAAGGATGAATCAAGTGCAAGTAAGAGTTTCTATAGGTTTCTAGTACGGTGGCCCTGAGTGCTACTCCTAGTTGATAGTTCATACTTGATAGTTCAAATGCGTAGTTGGCAGTTGGCAGTTGGTAGTTGGCAGTTGGCAGTTCGTAACTTTTAAACTTTGCAACAATAATTAGCCTGCTTTAAATTATGATACTGGTGGCACCAATAGATATCTATAGCTGGCCTAAGACGGCAATATCATATTATATGTACACATCTAGGTAGGGAGGTAATATCAAGTCTAATCCCCATGCACCTATATTCCCAGATCCCATGCAGTAGGGGGGGGGGGGGGCAATATAGAAACAGGTTTTGCATGGCTCTTTTATAAAACTTAGATTCTATTGAGGCCATTTAAAGTTGTGGTTAAAAGATTAGAGGCAGTGCAAAGATCTATATAATTATACAACATTTGCTAACTGGCGTAGAAGATGTATATAGTCTTTGCTGGCCTCAGACGGCACTAACGTGTGTCCAGTCCACTATACAATGTACATTAAGTAGGGCTTGCCCCAAGGCTTAGAGAAACAGGTTTTGTAGAATAATTCCTGGCATTAGTTTGTTGCGAAGTTTAAAGGTCACGAACTATCAACTCCCAACTCCCAACTATATATATATACCAACTACCAACTCCCAACTCCCAACTACCAACTGCCAACTAAGAGTAGCACTCTCAGGGCCACCGTATTCTAGTCATGTTTACTTGGATATTAATTCATGGATTTGCAAAATAATGCTTCGTTCTCGAGTTATGCCTAGTTTTGCTTACTTGGAATGCCATTGCAGCCTTTTCAGAAGAGCACGTAGCCAAACTTGTTCACCGAGTGTTGCTACTCTACTTAGTAGTTAGCTCTGCACTAGAAGGCTAGTTATTGGTAGCTGCAAGAGTGAGAAGAGAGCTGCAAGGCTCTGCTGATGCAGCCCGGCATTAATTTTAGACTTGAACTTTTGGCATCGATCGTTTTTAACAACAGTCATGGTGGATCCCACTCTTGAGTTTGCTAATGCAAAAAGTTCATCATAAATTATGATCTGAGTGTATAAAAGCGCTTTTATGTACGTAGCTTTGGCATATCCACCAAGGCATCAGCACCTGCGGTGCTTTCATTTTGTGTTGTAGTTCAAATCCATATGTTTGCAGAGGTCAAAGTTTATTGTGTACCTACCCCACACACTGTGCAGAGGGAGTCTCAAGAGGAGGCTGGGCCTAACTTCTTCTTTGACCAGAGGGCTCTTGATTCAGCTCATCGCAAACAGAAGAGACAACAGGACGGAGGACCCCCTGCAAAGAGACGACCCCCTCCCCAGCCCAGGGGGCCGTGCTGGTTTTGTCTGGAGGGCAAGGAAGTGGAGAAACATCTTGTGGTCTCCATCGGAGAGATCATGTGAGATAGAGTGTGTTGTACTTGCTAATACTGCACATACAAAATACAATGTAGCTCACAAATAGCAGACCACTAACAGTTTGTATTGTATACCCTATATAGACGTACCTGGCTTTATCCAAGGGTGGGATGGTACCAGAGCATGTGCTGGTTCTACCCATCGGTCACTATGCAGCCTCCACTGACGCACCACCAGTCAGTTCATGTGCTGTGTGTACCACTGCTGTGTGTGTATAGTCATTGTTTGTATTGTGGAGAGTATGTTTCCATGCTCTGTGTGTACTATTTAGCAGTCTGTAGTGGTCAGCCTGTAAGCAGGCCACCCTCTATAATACAGCCAGGTTAATGGGCCCCAAAGTCTCCATAGCATCTGTTTGGACCTGTGTTAACAGACCACCTCTTTAGTACAGCCACTGTTGGTCTGCCCACTGTGTAAGCAGAGATCACTATACCATATATCATGCATGTACACTGTATGACCTGTGCTCTATTACTGTAGGAGGTTTTAGAGGAGCTTGGAAAGTTTAAGAGTGCTCTGGGGAAGTACTTCAACAGCAAAGATCAGTCGTGTGTCATCTTCGAGAGAAACTACAAATCACAGCATTTTCAACTACAGGTCAGTACCGTCAAGGCCGTATTATCATGTGATGTGATTGATACTGTATGGTTGGTGTGTTGAGATTAGGCTACAAGGTTTTGAGGGCAAACAGAGGAATGTGATTTCTCTTTTTAATCATTCACTGGTTCAGGGACTCTTTCAGCTGCCATAACTTGAATTCTGTGTATTCAATTTCAACGGTTTTATGATTTTAGAAAGAGGCCATCTAGCAAAGATCGTGATATCATACAATCTAGGTCTTTGAAATCGTATTTGTGAAGCCATTAGCATTCGTAAACTTACATAATTATGTGGAAACATTGTATAAATACGGTACATGTTAGTGTGTGTATGGTAGATGTGTTGACTGATAGTTGTGTATGGTTAGTGTGTGATGGTAATGGTGGTCACTGTAGGTTATTCCAGTGACCAAGATTCCATCTGATGCTCTGAGACAAGCCTTCATAGATTATGGGCGGAGTATGGGGGTGTGGCTTGAGACTGTGCCCAGGGAAACACCACCCTCAGAGGTAACACACACACATCATAGCTGTACCATGTTCTACGTACCATTCTCTAAGCCTTTTATAGCCTCGATTCCAGGTCGATTAAAATACGGCCTGGTACCTATTGCATGGTGATAGTGCGCATGCGCTAGTTTATTCACCAGAATCCTTTCTCTCATCTATTTTCTATCTATGTACATCAGCTTAGTATTGCGTTGTTTCAGAAGGCTTTCACACTAGTCTAAAGTCAGAAGAGGCTCTCATCTACCTCTATGACGGTTGTATGGTCAGGATGTCTTACATTGGATCTGTACAGTCTATGGGAAGTGTATGGTGCCTCTTGACTTCTACTTGCGAACACAACCCGGCTATAGGACCATCCTAGATATAGTAGATGAGAGCCTCTTCTGTCTTAAAATTAGTGTTCAAGCCTTCTAGACCAACGCAATAGATGACATAAGCCACAGCTTCACAGAACTCAGTCATGGAGATAAAGTATTACGGAACATTATTATTCTTAGTAAATGGTATAATTTACGTTCGTAGTACGATTACCCATATTCTGAGTAATTTGAAGGGCATGCACACTATCACCCATGCAATACCAGGCCATATTTTAATGCGGCCTGTAATCGATGCTAATAAGCGTATAGAATAGGGGCTATAAGCTTTTTAGTTATCAATACTTCTCTTTACCAGAATCTATTAGTTTTGCTACACACATACCGTCCCTGAGGGCCTCCCACCCACCCATACACACACACACACACCCTCTCTGAGGGCCTCCCACCCACACACACACACACACCCTCTCTGAGGGCCTCCCACCCCCCCACACACACACACACACAGATTGCGTACACTGGTGTCCCACACACACACACATACCCTCCTCCCCCATACACACACCACACACACACACACACACACACACACACACACACACACACACACACATATACCCTCCTCCCCCATACACACACCACACACACACACGCACACACACACACGCGCACACACACACACACACACACACACACACACACACACACACACACACAGATTGCGTACACTGGTGTCCCCCACACACACACACACACACACACACACACACACACATATACCCTCCTCCCCCATACACACACCACACACACACACGTACACACACACAGACACACACACACGCACACGCACACGCACACGCACACACACACACACACACGCACACACACATACACACACACACACACAGCTTGCGTACACTGGTGTCCCATACTTCCTGGCAGAGTTTGATGATGGGGGAAATGTGTTCACAAGACCATTTTCTTGCCAACTCACGCAGACAAACAACCAGATCACTGAATATAGGTTATAGTATGTTTCTACTACTGTGAGCTCATGAGGTAAACAGCACTCTCAAGTGAGTAGGTAAGAACATATCCGTGAGTCTCGTCACACCGACAATGCACACCTCTAACCTTTCTATTGCATACTCAGCAAATGTCTCTTCCACAAATCTGTCATCATACCTATTGAGTGAACACACAAACTGTTCTAGTTCCTGGAACAATACGTACGGACGTTTCTCTCTCCAATTTGGAAGGTGATTAAAAACCAATTAATGACATGTTGAATGCTTTTATTGGTTGCAATATCGGCTGCAGGGAGGTGTTGGCTGCTCCTCTCGTTCTGAATCTGCCCAATTGGATCAACTGGAAGTCATGTCTGGCAACAAAGAACGAGGAGACGAAAGCTGCTCTAGAAATGAGGAAGAACTTTGAACCATATTATTTTGATTTCACATGCAACTGACAACGATGATTAATTTCTTTATTTTCACTTTTACTTTTGTATAATTGACATTTTGTGTATTAGCTAGTTGTCCAATAATAATTATGGTTGGCCATATATATTATATAGTTATAGGAGTGCAGATCAATATCAGTGGGCAATTATTTTCCTTGTCCCAATGTTGTATTAGAACCTGTCCATGAGCTGGAGGAGGGTAGTTATGCTGACATTGCAATAGTCAATAAGGGGGAGGGGCTGGTTGCACGCTATACACACATTATATACCTCTACTTATACTGTAACCTCTACTAGTAATTAGTACCATGCAAGCTAGTATAACATGTTCACTCTAGAAAACAATTATCATGAAAATTTGGGTTATTTATAATTTTATAATTATACCAAAACAATTAAGAAATAGTTGTTGCAGTTCTAATTTTATACACAGTAGATTGTCTTTCATTGTTAAATCCCCCAATCATAAGGCACTCTGATGGAGACAGCGACACAGTGGCAGCGTCTGCTATAGGAGATGGTAGATCACCAACGTAGAGCCAGGAGTCCATCGAGGACGAGTAGGCGTAGATCCTTTGAGTGGCTTTACCACTATCCACTCCACCAACAGCAAAGAGGGTGTCGGATATCGTTACAGGGGAGGGCGCGTAAGACGGTGTGTTGGATATTGTATTCCAGACAGAGTCGGCTTTGTTGGCACTCCCATCATCCTGTCGGTCTGCTGAGATGAGCTTGTCGACTTGAGCAGCACACACCTTGTTTAGATCCTTGCCGTCATATCCACCCATTAGGTACACTGTGTTGTTGTAGACAATTCTTCTTTGGTCACGACAAGCATACGGTAGTCTGTCTGTCTCGCTCCACTGGGAGGTGCTGATGTTGTAGATCTCAACAATATTAGTGTAGTCATAAACGTCCACATTACCTCCTGCTACGACCAGATGTGTTGGGAGACTAACGACTGCTGGTGAATACCTCGCTGTGGGCATGGGTGGGATCGTCCGTTTCCAGTTCCTTCCTTTGTGAAACGCATGTACCACATTGGATGTAGGGTTGGACGAATCCAAACCACCAACTGCTACCAGTTCACCTTTGACCTCCCCTAGACCAAAATAGTGTACAGGAAGTCTGGGCAGAGTTGACCAGACGTCTTGTGGCGGATTGTAACAGTGGACACAGTGCTCGTCATCATCGTTATAACATTCTCCTCCACCATAGTAGACCTTGCCATTGATGGTTACCGCTCGTCCATCAGTCCTCTTCACTGGAGCCTCAGAGCACTGACTGTAGGACAACTGAACCTGTAGGGACTGGAGAATACAGAGAGTCAATAACTTGTGTTGCATGTGATGAATGATTGTGTAGCTAGTATAATTAAGGGCATTTGTAACCCTAATCATCAGTTACAAGGTTACGGTCATATACCATAGCGGTTACCATAGCAACAAAAATATTGTCAGTATATCGATCCTGTGCATTTATGTAGCCAAGAGCAAATAAGATGCTATAGGTATGGAATTTGTGGTGATTTCAGTAGACTAACAGCACCAGGGATATGCCAATGTCAATGTTAGTACCAACCACTAATGGTTGGTACTAACAGGAGCCCATAAAGAGAAGGAGTGGCTAACTACGGGCATCACGTCTCGTAAGTGGTTATGACCGCATTTCCATATATGCTAAGTGGTTGAATCCCTACACGTGTTATACGCAATGCAGGGATGCGGTTTGCAAGCACTTAGTCGCTTCCATACAAGGAAGTGCGGTTTCACCGGAAATTACGAGACATGATCCCCAAGTGTACGTTGAAGTTAGCCGCTCCTTCTCTTTATGGGCTCCTGGTACTAACCATACACAAGTTTATTCTAATGTACAATCAATACCAGGCCTAGTTGTTGACCTACCGTTATTTTAGGGGACAAATCGGCCTGGGAACGAAGCTATAATTATAGCCCATTGATTGACTACAAGCCACATTAATTTTAACAACTTTGATTCGAATTACTGAGGCATCGCAAATGTTACACAAAACTAAAGTACACAACAACTTCTATTCTAAACCTAGAGACTGCAAAAATATAGTTGTACATGGTGATCAGTTAAAACATTAAACTTTGGACTTGGTACTTCTATTAGGGGGCGATACCATAAGAGATATGAGAGTATCATAATTATTACATATATATAGATACAATGAGAGATAGGAGGGTATTATAATTATTATAGATGTGTGCACTTAGTGGTACAGTGTTGATGAGCTCACCTGTGGTTTGCTGGTCAGGTAGTCTCTGGTTTTGGTCAGTTGGTTGTTTAAACTCTGAATGGTGGTTTTATTCTTCTGAAGGTAAGTGTCATTGGAGGCAAGCATCGAATCTTTGTGGGTGATAATAGAGTTTTTGTCAGCTAGCTCTTGTTCCACTTGTGCAGTGAGATTGGTGACATCTGTTTCCAGTTGAGCTATTTTCGTAGCTTTAGATACAAGCTCGTTTTGAGTGTAGTTGACGTTGGCAATTTGTTGCTCCACCTCTTCAGTGAGTTGCTTACATCGAGTTTCTAATTCCACAATCCTAGAATTTCTTGAAATAATAAATTCATCTTTCGTGTTAACAATTGTCTCTTTAGCTTCGAGTTGACCTTTAAGATCTTCGTTTTCCAATTTATACTGATCAGTTTCCACAGAGCGCACCAACTGCATACGCTCGACAGTGTTTTCACTTTCTTCCTCTTGTCGTCTTTTCTCCTCCGCCAGTGCCTCGATCTCTCCTGCTTTCTCCTGGATTGCCGAGTCCTTCCTCACAACCTCCTCCTCAAGCTCCCTCTTCTCTGTCAGTAGGGCACTCACTCGCTGGAGCATCTCCACTCTGTTCTCAAAGGAGGGAGGGTGTTCAAGTACCACACCCACCATCCGACCCACTATCTCCGCTGCTCTAGGCCTTTGCTGAGGGTTGTTGCTGAGACAGCGCATGATGAGGTCCATCAGAGGGTGGTCTGGGGAAATTTTTCGAAGAAACTCTTCACGTCGTTTAGCTTCTGTCACTGGTATCAAACCATTGGGATTAGCAGGATCGATTCTGGTGGGGCCGATACTTGGTAGTGGCCACTCTGCTGTGAAGGTGTGAATCATCATGATCCCAAAGGAGAACACATCCACACTGGTGTTGTAGTGGGGGTTGGCAACCATCACTTCGGGGGGCATGTACGCTGGGGTACCAGGGGTCTCCGTCATTCGACTCACTTGAAGGGGGGTCAGTTTCAATATTCGAGCAACCCCTAGATCGGATATCTTGGCCGTCATGTTGGTGGACAAGAGGACATTGTTGGCTGAGAGGTCTCTGTGCACAATGACTGGTGTTTGGCCATGGAGGTAGACCAGGCCCAGTGAAACATCATGGAGGATAGAGAAGTTGATCTCATCGGGGAGAATACCGTAGCACTCGAGACAGCTGGTCAAGTTGGTGGGGAGGAACTCCATGACTAGGATGGGGAACTGAGAGCCTTCCTCAAAACAGACTCCCAGAAACTGGACAATGTTGGGATGCCTAGTTTGACTGAGCAGGCGACACTCCTCCAGATACCTTCGTGCTGCATGCCCGATTCCAGTCTCGTAGAGAACTCGGTAAAGCTTCTTGCCGGCACATTTCAGTCCTCGATACTCTAGCTCCATGACAACAGCGTAGGAACCATGTCCAAACTCATTCTCAGTGATGCGAATTTGTCTCAGAGTGAACTGCTCGAAAGCTTGTGGATTTACAGCCATTGTCTTCGTCACTGTGTGAATAGAAAAGCATGCAATATGAAAAAGATAATCCAGCTATTAAAAAGTGAAGTTAAAAAGATTATGTCTTCTTTTAATAGATACTGTGGAATAATAATAGGCACAATCCAATTGAAATAGAAGCAAGTAACAAAAAAAATCCTTTGGCTATGACCTGTGTTATATTGCCAATGTATAGGCCCAGGCTTACAAGAGCACATGCAGTTATGGTACTATGCATGATGTATATAAAAGCTATTCAGTTGATCTTACTTGCAGCTTGAAGTTACAGAGAGAGCTCGTAGCTGTAGCGGCAACAGAAGAAAAAGAGGTCAAGAACGAGATACACCCCTTCTTTGATATAAGCAAAAGGGGGCATGGCTACTTACAAGGTTTTGTGTATTATTTAGAATACCACCAAGTCAAGGATGAAAATGTAAGGAGCTAGCTAGCTCTAGTGCAAGTGTACTCACCTAGATCTCCTTTTCCCCCTCACTCAGTCTGGTGTGTGGAGATGTGGAGGGTCACTTCAAGCAACTGTTTACCAGAGTCCAGAGCATCCTCTCCAAGAACAAAGACTTTGAGGTAGCTACATACAATGGATGCACACACTCACTGCAGTGCCAGTGCATTTATTGTCCCTTTATGTAGCTGCTGTTGTGTGTTGGATCTTTCTTTAGCTCTGACTGCCAGGAGGAGTGGAGCAAGTATCGGGAGGGGGTGGAAACAGGTAATTAAACGATATTAAATCACCTTCCTCTGACATTTATTACACCCCCATGCACAGTGCCTCTACCGACGTTCATCCTTGGCCCGTGTTGGACTGAGCATGGCCAGTTCTATGGAGACTTGTCACGTGATGGAGGAGAGCTTTGCCCCAATGTCACATGTCTAGGTACAGTGTATGCATGTTGTTAACCACTCTATCAGTACACACATGAGTCACGCTCCATTACAGGTCAGCGTGGAGTGTACAGTGCGTCCAGTGGTCTGAGGGTGGCCTATCTCAGTGGGAGCTACCAGGGGAGGACCTATCAGCATCAAGACAAGGGAGATAATCTATTGGTCAGTTCTCTTCCCAATCACCTGGAGAAGTTGTTGAACTAGTTTTTGTTTCTCCCTCTAGCGACCATATTTCACTGACTCTGATGTGTCCTGGCTGGAGGGTGAGTGCAGTGGAGAGGGCTACCGTGGAGTGGACATTCTCCTCACCTCTGATTGGCCCGGGGCAGTGGACAAGTTCACAGTGGCTCCTGTGAGACCTAGCTCCCAGTTATTGTAGGATGGACCAGTACCTTAATAATACCTTATGCTCATGCAGGACGGACTGGACCTGAGTGCAGTGGGGGCAAAGCCTCTGAGTAAACTGGCCATGTGTCTCAAGCCACGCTACCATTTTGCAGCTCTACACCAAACCTTCTATGAGAGAATACCGTACAGGTACAGTACGTCCATCCCTGTAATATTAGAGTACTTGAGTTTACTCCTTAAATAGAGTTCTGTTATCCAATTTCTTGAAGTCCGTTCAGATAGTATGATCAATTTTCCAATGTGATTTGACCAGCGATACAATAAGACATATGAGAGTATCATAATTATTTTAGATGTGTGCTGTAATTATACTTACATCTTACATGTCCTCATCTTTAAATCCCTACACAGTAATACCTCCACAACTTTTGATGCTAACTGTATTGTGCTTCATTTCATGCAGGAATCATAAAATCCTCCAAGGCAAGCCACATCATGTGACACGATTCTTAGCTTTGGCTCAAGTGGGAAATCCAGACAAGAAGAAAAGAGTGAGTTGAAATCATTCTAGTCCCATTAGTATTACATGTTATTAATGATGACATCATCTTCATACCTGCAGTACCTGTATGCATTCTCTGTCACACCCATGAGCTCCATGGACGAGAAAGAGCTGACTCAGCAACCACCCACTGCCACCAACTGTCCCTACACTGAACTAGTCAAATCTTTGGTAAGGAAAATTTCGTATTATCCCATAATGTCTAGCTATCGTTGAAGGAGCAATAGTTATACTTGTAGTTTTCCAAACAAAAACTTGCGTTATGTAGCACTCTGAGAGTCCTATCTCTAGATATCACCTTTTGTGTTGTAGTTCAAATCCACCATGTTTGCAGAGGTCAAAGTTTATTGTGTACCTACTCCCACACACTGTGCAGAGGGAGTCTCAAGAGGAGGCTGGGCCTAACTTCTTCTTTGATCAGAGGGCTCTTGATTCTGCTCATCGCAAACAGAAGAGACAACAGGACGGAGGACCCCCTGCAAAGAGACGACCCCCTCCCCAGCCCAGGGGGCCGTGCTCGTGGTCTCCATCGGAGATCATGTGAGATAGAGTGTGTTGTACTTGCTAATACTGCACATACAAAATACAATGTAGCTCACAAATAGCAGACCACTAACAGTTTGTATTGTATACCCTATATAGACGTACCTGGCTTTATCCAAGGGTGGGATGGTACCAGAGCATGTGCTGGTCCTACCCATCGGTCACTATGCAGCCTCCACTGACACACCACCAGTGAGTTCATGTGCTGTGTGTACCACTGCTGTGTGTGTATAGTCATTGTTTGTATTGTGGAGAGTATGTTTCCATGCTCTGTGTGTACTATTTAGCAGTCTGTAGTGGTCAGCCTGTAAGCAGGCCACCCTCTATAATACAGCCAGGTTAATGGGCCCCAAAGTCTCCATAGCATGTGTTTGGACCTGTGTTAGCAGACCACCTCTTTAGTACAGCCACTGTTGGTCTGCCCACTGTGTAAGCAGAGATCACTATACCATATATCATGCATGTACACTGTATGACCTGTGCTCTATTACTGTAGGAGGTTTTGGAGGAGCTTGGAAAGTTTAAGAGTGCTCTGAGGAAGTACTTCAACAGCAAAGATCAGTCGTGTGTCATCTTCGAGAGAAACTACAAATCACAGCATCTTCAACTACAGGTTAGTACCGTCAAGGCCGTATTATCATGTCATGTGATTGATACTGTATGGTTGGTGTGTTGAGATTAGGCTACAAGGTTTTGAAGGCAAACAGAGGAATGTGATTTCTCATTGAATGGTTCAGGGACTCTTTCAGCTGCCATAACTTGAATTCTGTGTATTCAATTTCAACGGTTTTATGATTTTAGAAAGAGGCCATCTAGCAAAGATCGTGATGTCATACAATATAGGTCTTTGCAATCTTATTTGTGAAGCCATTAGCATTCGCAAACTTACATAATTATGTGGAAACATTGTATAAATACGGTACATGTTAGTGTGTGTATGGTAGATGTGTTGACTGATAGTTGTGTATGGTTAGTGTGTGATGGTAATGGTGGTCACTGTAGGTTATTCCAGTGACCAAGATTCCATCTGATGCTCTGAGACAAGCCTTCATAAATTATGGGTGGAGTATGGGGTTGTGGCTTGAGACTGTGCCCAGGGAAACACCACCCTCAGAGGTAACACACACACATCATAGCTGTACCATGTTCTACGTACCATTCTCTAAGCCTTTTATAGCCTCGATTCCAGGCCGATTAAAATACGGCCTGGTACCTATTGCATGGTGATAGTGCGCATGCGTTAGTTTATTCACCAGAATCCCCTTTTCTCTTTCTCTCATCTATTTTCTATCTATGTACATCAGCTTAGTATTGTGTTGTTTCAGAAGGCTTTCACACTAGTCTAAAGTCAGAAGAGGCTCTCATCTACCTCTATGACGGTTGTATGGTCAGGATGTCTTACATTGGATCTGTACAGTCTATGGGAAGTGTATGGTGCCTCTTGACTGCTACTTGCGAAGACAACCCGGCTATAGGACCATCCTAGATATAGTAGATGAGAGCCTCTTCTGTCTTAAAATAAGTGTTCAAGCCTTCTAGACCAACGCAATAGATGACATAAGCCACAGCTTCACAGAACTCAGTCATGGAGATAAAGTATTACGGAACATTATTATTCTTAGTAAACGGACTAATTTACGTTCGTAGTACGATTACCCATATTCTGAGTAATTTGAAGGGCATGCACACTATCACCCATGCAATACCAGGCCATATTTTAATGCGGCCTGTAATCGATGCTAATAAGCGTATAGAATAGGGGCTATAAGCCTTTTAGTTATCAATACTTCTCTTTACCAGAATCTATTAGTTTTGCTACACACATACCGTCCCTGAGGGCCTCCCACCCACCCATACACACACACACACACCCTCTCTGAGGGCCTCCCATCCCCCCACACACACACACACACAGATTGCGTACACTGGTGTCCCACACACACACACATACCCTCCTCCCCCATACACACACCACACACACACACACACACACACACACACACACACACACACACACACACATATACCCTCCTCCCCCATACACACACCACACACACACACGCACACACACACACGCACGCACACACACACACACACACACACACACACACACACACACACACAGATTGCGTACACTGGTGTCCCCCACACACACACACACACACACACACACATATACCCTCCTCCCCCATACACACACCACACACACACACGTACACACACACAGACACACACACACACACACGCACACGCACACGCACACACACACACACACACACGCACACACACATACACACACACACACACAGCTTGCGTACACTGGTGTCCCATACTTCCTGGCAGAGTTTGATGATGGGGGAAATGTGTTCACAAGACCATTTTCTTGCCAACTCACGCAGACAAACAACCAGATCACTGAATATAGGTTATAGTATGTTTCTACTACTGTGAGCTCATGAGGTAAACAGCACTCTCAAGTGAGTAGGTAAGAACATATCCGTGAGTCTCGTCACACCGACAATGCACACCTCTAACCTTTCTATTGCATACTCAGCAAATGTCTCTTCCACAAATCTGTCATCATACCTATTGAGTGAACACACAAACTGTTCTAGTTCCTGGAACAATACGTACGGACGTTTCTCTCTCCAATTTGGAAGGTGATTAAAAACCAATTAATGACATGTTGAATGCTTTTATTGGTTGCAATATCGGCTGCAGGGAGGTGTTGGCTGCTCCTCTCGTTCTGAATCTGCCCAATTGGATCAACTGGAAGTCATGTCTGGCAACAAAGAACGAGGAGACGAAAGCTGCTCTAGAAATGAGGAAGAACTTTGAACCATATTATTTTGATTTCACATGCAACTGACAACGATGATTAATTTCTTTATTTTCACTTTTACTTTTGTAGAATTGACGTTTTGTGTATTAGCTAGTTGTCCAATAATAATTATGGTTGGCCATAATTATATATTATATAGTTATAGGAGTGCAGATCAATATCAGTGGGCAATTATTTTCCTTGTCCCAATGTTGTATTAGAATGCTGTCCATGAGCTGGAGGAGGGTAGTTATGCTGACATTGCAATAGTCAATAAGGGGGAGGGGCTGGTTACATGCTATACACACATTATATACCTCTACTTATACTGTAACCTCTACTAGTAATTAGTACCATGCAAGCTAGTATAACATGTTTCACTCTAGAAAACAATTATCATGAAAATTTGGGTTATTTATAATTTTATAATTATACCAAAACAATTAAGAAATAGTTGTTGCAGTTCTAATTTTATACACAGTAGATTGTATTCCTCCATTGTTGTTCCTTCCCCCAATCATAAGGCACTCTGATGGAGACAGTGACACAGTGGCAGCTCCTGCTATAGGAGATGGTAGATCACCAACGTAGAGCCAGGAGTCCATCGAGGACGAGTAGGCGTAGATCCTTTGAGTGGCTTCATCTTCACTATCCACTCCACCAACAGCAAAGAGGGTGTCGGATATCGTTACAGGGGAGGGACAGTAAGACGGTGTGTTGGATATTGTATTCCAGACAGAGTCGGCTTTGTTGGCACTCCCATCATCCTGTCGGTCTGCTGAGATGAACTTGTCGACTTGAGCAGCACACACCTTGTTTAGAAAATTGCCGTCACTTCCCCCCATTAGGTACACTGTGTTATTGTAGACAATTCCTCTTTGGAAACCACAAGCATACGGTAGTCTGTCTGTCTCGCTCCACTGGGAGGTGCTGATGTTGTAGATCTCAACAATATCAGTGTAGGTAACAGAGTCCAATCGACCTCCTGCTACGATCAGATGTGTTGAGAGACTAACGACTGCTGGCCAATACCTCGCTGTGGGCATGGGTGGGATCGTCCGTTTCCAGTTCCTTCCTTTGTTAAACACGTGCACCACGTTGATCACAGATAAGGGTGAATCCATACCGCCAACTGCTACCAGTTCACCTTTGACCTCTCCTAGACCAAAATAGCATACAGGAAGTCTAGATAGAGTTGACCAGACGTCTTGTGGCGGATCGTAACAGTGGACACAGTACTCGTCATCATCGTCATCACAGGCTCCTCCACCATAGTAGACCTTGCCATTGATGGTTACCGCTAGTCCATGAGACATCTCCACTGGAGCCTCAGAGCACTGACTGTAGGACAACTGAACCTGTAGGGACTGGAGAATACAGAGAGTCAATAACTTGTTTGTTGCGTGTAATCAATGATTGTCTATTAATTAAGGGAATGTAATCACATGCAGGTTAACAATGTTATAAGGTTACCATGGCAACACAATTATTATAACAGTATCGATCCTGTGGAACATAATTTTCCGCTTATATTATTTAATTTGGCTCTTATATAGGAGTGGTGATTATAGGAGAATATATTCACATGCTATAGCTAGCCATTATAATAACAAGCCACACTATAATACACACAGCTACTTTGACGAATTACCGAGCATAGCAAAAACAGAATTATAACTTTGAGTTCAATTGGAACATTAAATGGACTAGGCACATTAGGTTGACTATACAATAAGAGATACGACGGTACAGATGTGTGCACTTAGTGGTACAGTGTTGATGAGCTCACCTGTGGTTTGCTGGTCAGGTAGTCTCTAGTTTTGGTTAGCTGGTCGTTCAAACTCTGAATGGTGGCTTCTTTCTTTTGAAGGGAAGTGTCCTTGGAGGCAAGCATCAAATCTCTGTGAGCGATAGTGGAATCTTTGTCAGCAATTACAGATTGTTTATCTTCGAGTTGACATTTAAAATCTAATTTAATTTGATCAGTTTCCACAGAGTGCACCAACTGCATACGCTCGACAGCGTTTTCACTTTCTTCTTCTTGTCGTATTTTCTCTTCCGCCAGTGCCTCGATCTCTCCTGCTTTCTCCTGGATTGCTGAGTCCTTCCTCACAACCTCTTCCTCAAGCTCCCTCTTCTCTGTCAGTAGGGCACTCACTCGCTGGAGCATCTCCACTCTGTTCTCAAAGGAGGGAGGGTGTTCAAGTACCACACCCACCATCCGACCCACTATCTCCGCTGCTCTAGGCCTTCGCTGAGGGTTGTTGCTGAGACAGCGCATGATGAGGTCCATCAGAGGGTGGTCTGGGGATAGTTTTCGAAGAAACTCTTCACGTCGTTCAGCTTCTGTAACTGGTATCAGTCTGTCAGGATTAGCAGGATCGATTCGTGTCTGGCCGATACTTGGTAGTGGCCACTTTGATGTGAAGGTGTGAATCATCATGATCCCAAAGGAGAACACATCCACACTGGTGTCATAGTGGGGGTTGGCAACCATCACTTCGGGGGGCATGTACGCTGGGGTGCCAGGGGTCTCCGTCATTCGACTCACTTGAAGGGGGGTCAGGTTCAATATTCGAGCAACCCCCAGATCGGATATCTTGGCCGTCATGTTGGTGGACAAAAGGACATTGTTGGCTGAGAGGTCTCTGTGCACAATGACTGGTGTTTGGCCATGGAGGTAGACCAGGCCCAGTGAGACGTCATGGAGGATGGAGAAGTTGATCTCATCGGGGAGAATACCGTAGCGCTCGAGACAGCTGGTCAAGTTGGTGGGAAGGAACTCCATGACTAGGATGGGGAACTGAGAGCCTTCCTCAAAACAGACTCCCAGAAACTGGACAATGTTGGGGTGCCTAGTTTGACTGAGCAGGTGACACTCCTCCAGATACCTTCGTGCTGCATGCCCGATTCCAGTCTCGTAGAGAACTCGGTAAAGCTTCTTGCCGGCACATTTCAGTCCTCGATACTCTAGCTCCATGACAACAGCGTAGGAACCTCGTCCAAACTCATTCTCAGTGATGCGAATTTGTCTCAGAGTGAACTGCTCGAAAGCTTGTGGATTTACAGCCATTGTCTTCGTCACTGTGTGAATAGAAACCATGCAATAATAAAAATGCAATCCAGCTGGATATATAACAAAAAAGAATCCTTTCACTATGTACGTCTAGATATAAATTATTAAAATAATAATAATTATTGCCAAGACTTGAAAAACAAAGCCTTACAGAGAGTGAGGCTCAAGTTTACAGGAGTACGTTATGGTAGGTATATAAAAGCTATTTAGTTGATCTTACCTGTACTGTATAGAAAGCTTAAAGTTACAGAGCTAGAGAGCTAGAGAACTGTAGCGGCCAACACAACGAAAAAGTCAAAAAGGAGATACGCCCCCTTCTTTGTGCAAGCAAAAGGGGCGTGGCTACTTGTAGAATACCACAATGAAAATGTATTAAGGAGCTATCTAGCTAGGTCTAGTGCAAGTGTACTCACCTAGATCTCCTTCTCCCCTCACTCAGTCTGGTGTGTGGAGATGTGGAAGGTCACTTCAAGCAACTGTTTAGCAGAGTCCGCATCCTCTCCAAGAACAGAGACTTTGAGGTAGCTACATACAATGGATGCACACACAACAACAGGTAATTAAACGATATTAAATCACCTTCCTCTGACATTTATTACACCCCCATGCACAGTGCCTCTACCGACGTTTATCCTTGGCCCGTGTTGGACTGAGCATGGTCAGTTCTATGGAGACTTGTCACGTGATGGAGGAGAGCTTTGCCCCAATGTCACATGTCTAGGTACAGTGTATGCATGTTGTTAACCACTCTATCAGTACACACATGAGTCACACTCTATTACAGGTCAGCGTGGAGTGTACAGTGCGTCCAGTGGTCTGAGGGTGGCCTATCTCAGTGGGAGCTACCAGGGGAGGACCTATCAGCATCAAGACAAAAGACAAGGGAGATAATCTATTGGTCAGTTCACTTCCCAAACACCTGGAGCAGTTTTTGAACTAGTTTTTGTTTCTCCCTCTACCATACTTCATTGACTCTGATGTGTCCTGGCTGGAGGGTCAGTGCAGTGGAGAGGGCTACCGTGGAGTGGACATTCTCCTCACCTCTGATTGGCCCGGGGCAGTGGACAAGTTCACAGTGGCTCCTGTGAGACCTAGCTCCCAGTTATTGTAGGATGGACCAGTACCTTAATAATACCTTATGCTCATGCAGGACGGACTGGACCTGAGTGCAGTGGGGGCAAAGCCTCTGAGTAAACTGGCCATGTGTCTCAAGCCACGCTACCATTTTGCAGCTCTACACCAAACCTTCTATGAGAGAATACCGTACAGGTACAGTACGTCCATCCCTGTAATATTAGAGTACTTGAGTTTGCTCCTTAAATAGAGTTCTGTTATCCAATTTCTTGAAGTCCGTTGGTATGTTTAATTTTCCAATGTGATTTGACCAGCGATACAATAAGAGATAAGAGAGTTTCAATTATTTTAGATGTGTGCTGTAATTATACGTACATGTTACATGTCCTCATCTTTAAATCCCTACACAGTAATACCTCCACAACTTTTGATGCTAACTGTATTGTGCTTCATTTCATGCAGGAATCACAAAATCCTCCAATGCAAGCCACATCATGTGACACGGTTCTTAGCTTTGGCTCAAGTGGGAAATCCAGACAAGAAGAAAAGAGTGAGTTGAAATCATTCTAGTCCCATTAGTATTACATGTTATTAATGATGACATCATCTTCATACCTGCAGTACCTGTATGCATTCTCTGTCACACCCATGAGCTCCATGGACGAGAAAGAGCTGACTCAGCAACCACCCACTGCCACCAACTGTCCCTACACTGAACTAGTTAAATCTTTAATTGGTAAGGAAAACGTCGTATTATCCCATAATGTCTAGCTATCGTTGATGGACCAATATACATGTACATTTTGTAGATTGTCCAATTTTCCAAATAAAAACTTGCGTTATGTAGCACTCTGAGAGTCTTATCTCTAGATATCACCATCCACCATGTTTGCAGAGGTCAAAGTTTATTGTGTACCTACCCCACACACTGTGCAGAGGGAGTCTCAAGAGGAGGCTGGGCCTAACTTTTTTTTTGACCAGAGGGCTCTTGATTCCGCTCATCGCAAACAGAAGAGACAACAGGATGGAGCACCCCCTGCAAAGAGACGACCCCCGCCCCAGCCCAGGGGGCCATGCTGGTTCTGTCTGGGGGGGTAAGGAGGTGGAGAAACATCTCGTAGTCTCCATCGGAGATCATGTGAGATAGAGTGTGTTGTACTTGCTAATACTGCACATACAAAATACAATGTAGCTCACAAATAGCAGACCACTAACAGTTTGTATTGTATACCCTATATAGACGTACCTGGCTTTATCCAAGGGTGGGATGGTACCAGAGCATGTGCTGGTCCTACCCATCGGTCACTATGCAGCCTCCACTGACGCACCACTAGTGAGTTCATGTGCTGTGTGTACCACTGCTGTGTGTGTATAGTCATTGTTTGTATTGTGGAGAGTATGTTTCCATGCTCTGTGTGTACTATTTAGCAGTCTGTACTGGTCAGCCTGTAAGCAGGCCACCCTCTATAATACAGCCAGGTTAATGGGCCCCAAAGTCTCCATAGCATGTGTTTGGACCTGTGTTAGCAGACCACCTCTTTAGTACAGCCACTGTTGGTCTGCCCACTGTGTAAGCAGAGATCACTATACCATATATCATGCATGTACACTGTATGACCTGTGCTCTATTACTGTAGGAGGTTTTGGAGGAGCTTGGAAAGTTTAAGAGTGCTCTGAGGAAGTACTTCAACAGCAAAGATCAGTCGTGTGTCATCTTCGAGAGAAACTACAAATCACAGCATCTTCAACTACAGGTCAGTACCGTCAAGGCCGTATTATCATGTCATGTGATTGATACTGTATGGTTGGTGTGTTGAGATTAGGCTACAAGGTTTTGAGGGCAAACAGAGGAATGTGATTTCTCTTTTTAATCATTCAATGGTTCAGGGACTCTTTCAGCTGCCATAACTTGAATTCTGTGTATTCAATTTCAACGGTTTTATGATTTTAGAAAGAGGCCATCTAGCAAAGATAGTGATGTCATACAATCTAGGTCTTTGAAATCGTATTTGTGAAGCCATTAGCATTCCCAAACTTACATAATTATGTCGAAACATTGTATAAATACGGTACATGTTAGTGTGTGTATGGTAGATGTGTTGACTGATAGTTGTGTAGCCTCGATCCCAGGCCGAGTTTTCGCTTTTATAACGGTTAGGCGAACAACTGGGCCTGGTACTAGTTGTCTGCGCATGCGTCAAATTTTCATTGTATATTTGTGGTCGGCAAAAATATTTAATAAATCAATAATCGAAATTTGTACACAGAAAATGCACAGAGTGAGTACACAAAAGATGCACATAGGGAGCTGCTTCACAAAGGCCTGGGGAGTTGCCAGTTGTGCTGCAGCACAATTACAGTGACCCAGGGCAACTTCAGGATGATTGAATGCCTTCAAATTACGTTTCAAAAAGATTTAGCAGGCTGCTGGACTTCTCTGATTCCAGGCCCCAACTCGTAACTCATTGCTTGAGAAAACGTAGATTCTCTTGATGTCTCTGAGCTACCCAGCAACGCTCGAATGAGCAGGTCATACTCCAGTCCTGTGTCTGTGAGTATAGGACAATATTAAAAGAAACCAAAGACGGTTAAACCCTTACCTCAAACTGTCCAGTCTCGTCCGTTAGTATAGCCAAGAGGAGCACTGTTGGGATAGCTGGATATTAGCCATTGCTCCTGTACAGAGAAGTAGACATTTTAAATACGTGTAGATCTATACATATTAAATTTCTCGGTTATAGTGTCATTGTCGACGAGCTGATGATGGCAGCACCAAGTTCTCTAGCTCACACTCTTCACTTGATCCACCATATTAATGATGAAACTATAGTCTACCTACATTCTTGCCAAACATGAACAAGACTTGATAGCATAGCCGGCCATAGGGCCCACACAAAAATATCTGACCTTAACAAGCTTGACAAAGCTTTATACCTCTTCCCTTGTTGTTCAGTCTTCAGAATAAGCTTCATAGAAGAGAGAAGCTTCAGCTAAGAGCCATTCCAATCGATTCCAATAATGATAAAACGGGAACTGACTTCTAGTACACGATAGTACACGAATATAAATGTCACGAAAGTGAACGAGAATATCCATTCGTCAGAATCTGACAAACGACTGACGCATGCGCAGACAACTAGTACCAGGCCCAGTTGTTCGCCTAACCGTTATAAAAGCGAAAACTCGGCCTGGGATCGAGGCTAATAGTTGTGTATGGTTAGTGTGTGATGGTAATGGTGGTCACTGTAGGTTATTCCAGTGATGACCAAGATTCCATCTGATGCTCTGAGACAAGCCTTCATAGATTATGGGCGGAGTATGGGGGTGTAGCTTGAGACTGTGCCCAGGGAAACACCACCCTCAGAGGTAACACACACACATCATAGCTGTACCATGTTCTACGTACCATTCTCTAAGCCTTTTATAGCCTCGATTCCAGGCCGATTAAAATACGGCCTGGTACCTATTGCATGGTGATAGTGCGCATGCGCTAGTTTATTCACCAGAATCCTTTCTCTCATCTATTTTCTATCTATGTACATCAGCTTAGTATTGCGTTGTTTCAGAAGGCTTTCACACTAGTCTAAAGTCAGAAGAGGCTCTCATCTACCTCTATGACGGTTGTATGGTCAGGATGTCTTACCTTAGATCTGTACAGTCTATGGGAAGTGTATGGTGCCTCTTGACTGCTACTTGCGAAGACAACCCAGCTATAGGACCATCCTAGACTTACATGTAGATGAGAGCCTTAAAATTAGTGTTCAAGCCTTCTAGACCAATGCAATAGATACATAAGCCACAGCTTCACAGAACTCAGTCATGGAGATAAAGTATTACGGAACATTATTATTCTTAGTAAACAGTATAATTTACGTTCGTAGTACGATTACCCATATTCTGAGTAATTTGAAGCGCATGCGCACTATCACTCCTACAATAGGTATGTACCAGGCCGTATTTTAATGCGGCCTGGAATCGAGGCTAAACCTAAGTGATCGATACTTCTCTTTGCCAAAATCTGTTGGTTTTGCTACACCCACACACACACACACACAATCCCCCGCATACATACACACACACCCCTCCTTACTCCCACCACCCACCCACCCACACCCACACACACACACACACACTCACACACACACACACACACAGCTTGCGTTCACTGGTGTCCCATACTTCCTGGCAGAGTTTGATGATGGGGGAAATGTGTTCACAAGACCATTTTCTCACCAACTCACGCAGACAAACAACCAGATCACTGAATATAGGTTATAGTATGTTTCTACTACTGTGAGCTCATGAGGTAAACAGCACTCTCAAGTGAGTAGGTAAGAACATGTCCGTGAGTCTCGTCACACCGACAATGCACACCTCTAACGTTTCTATTGCATACTCAGCAAATGTCTCTTCCACAAATCTCTCATCATACCTATCGAGTGAACACACAAACTGTTCTAGTTCCTGGAACAATACGTACGGACGTTTCTCTCTCCAATTTGGAAGGTAATTAAAAACCAATTAATGACATGTTGAATGCTTTTATTGGTTGCAATATCGTCTGCAGGGAGTTGTTGGCTGATCCTCTCGTTCTGAATCTGCCCAATTGGATCAACTGGAAGTCGTGTGTGGCAACAAAGGACGAGGAGACGAAAGCTGCTCTAGAAATGAAGAAGAACTTTGAACCATATTATTTTTATTTCACATGCAACTGACAACGATGATTAATTTCTTTATTTTCACTTTTACTTTTGTATAATTGACGTTTTGTGTATTAGCTAGTTGTCCAATAATAATTATGGTTGGCCATAATTATTATAATTATAGTTATAGGAGTGCAGATCAATATCAGTGGGCAATTATTTTCCTTGTCCCAATGTTGTATTAGAATGCTGTCCATGAGCTGGAGGAGGGTAGTTATGCTGACATTGCAATAGTCCATAAGGGGGAGGGGCTGGTTGCATGCTATACACACATTATATACCTCTACTTATACTGTAACCTCTACTAGTAATTAGTACCATGCAAGCTAGTATAACATGTTTCACTCTAGAAAACAATTATCATGAAAATTTGGGTTATTTATAATTTTATAATTATACCAAAACAATTAAGAAATAGTTGTTGCAGTTCTAATTTTATACACAGTAGATTGTATTCCATTGTTCCATCCTCCAATCATAAGGCACTCTGATGGAGACAGTGACACAGTGGCAGCTCCTGCTATAGGAGATGGTAGATCACCAACGTAGAGCCAGGAGTCCATCGAGGACGAGTAGGCGTAGATCCTTTGAGTGGCTTTACGTTCACTATTCACTCCACCAACAGCAAAGAGGGTGTCGGATATCGTTACAGGGGAGAGAAAGTAAGACGGTGTGTTGGATATTGTATTCCAGATAGAGTCGGCTTTGTTGGCACTCCCATCATCCTGTCGGTCTGCTGAAATGAGCTTGTCGACTTGAGCAGCACACACCTTGTTTAGAGGATTGTCGTCATCTCCCCCCATTAGGTACACTGTGTTGTTGTAGACAATTCCTCTTTGGTCATGACAAGCATACGGTAGTCTGTCTGTCTCGCTCCACTGGGAGGTGCTGATGTTGTAGATCTCAACATTATCAGTGTAGTCACCATAGCCCACTTCACCTCCTGCTACGACCAGATGTGTTGGGAGACTAACGACTGCTGGTGAATTCCTCGCTGTGGGCATGGGTGGGATTATCCGTTTCCAGTTCCTTCCTTTGTTAAACACATGTACCACGTTGGATTTAGATCCGAATGAATGCACACCGCCAACTGCTACTAGTTCACCTTTGACCTCTCCTAGACCAAAATAGTGTACAGGAAGTCTGGGCAGAGTTGACCAGACGTCTTGTGGCGGATCGTAACAGTAGACACAGTGCTCGTCATCACAGACTCCTCCACCATAGTAGACCTTGCCATTGATGGTTACCGCTTGCCCACTAGACATCTCCACTGGAGCCTCAGAGCACTGACTGTAGGACAACTGAACCTGTAGGGGCTGGAGAATATAGAGAGTCAATAACTTGTGTGTTGCATGATTGTGTAGCTTGTAATTAAGAGCATTTGGAATGTATTACCATAGCAACAAAAAATATTATCAGTAATCGATCCTGTGGGACACAAATTATTCTAATTTGAGGGTTATTTATATAATAGTGATTATCATACTGCAACATAATATATTCACAGATTATACGGTAGCCGATTGATTCTTATTGCCGAGGCATCGCAAACAGAATTTTCAGAATACCTTGGTGGAACGTTAATAATTATACACAACAACTTCCATTCTAAACCTAGGCACTGCATAATGTACTTGGCGATCAATTGGAACATTCAACAGTTACCGTAAAAGACCTCGATTTACAGCGACCCTTTAAAATATGCGATAATTCCAATTATTTTTTAATGTCGTATTCTAAACATGTAAAGGTAAATGTAGCCACTCCCTAGCCTCGATTGTAGCCCACTGGAAAATCAGTGTTTTTAAGCGGCCTGAAATCAAGGCCAGTAGACTCTGTAAAGTTACCTCCAATTAGATGCGACCCTCTAAATATGCGACACCAGGACTTCAATATAAATTTTCAACCTCTGGCTTCGTAATTATTAAAAAGTGTCGCTTTAAATCGAGGTCTTACGGTATACTTACTTCTATTAGAGTGGTGATACAATAAGAGATATGACAGTCATATTTAGGTGCAGTGGCGTAGGAAGCAATTTCTCAATGGGGGGGGGCTGTAGTTTTTTTAATGAATAAGTGTAAGGCTATCTACATAGTACAGCTTGGATAAGTCATCTCTATGTGGAAATATGGGGGGGGGGGCTCGATCCAGCAACTGCACTTAGTGGTACAGTGTTGATGAGCTCACCTGTGGTTTGCTGGTCAGGTAGTCCCTGGTTTTGGTGAGTTGGTTGTTTAATCTCTGAATGGTGGTTTTATTCTTCTGAAGGGATGTGTCTTTGGAGGCAAGCATCGAATCTTTGTTAGTGATAATAAAGTTTTTGTCTGCTTGCTCCTGTTCCACTTGTGCAGTGAGATTGGTGACATCTGTTTCCAGTTGAGCTATTTTCGTAGCTTTAGATACAAGCTCGTTGTGAGTGTAGTTGACGTTGGCAATTTGTTGCTCCACCTCTTCAGTGAGTTGCTTACATCGAATTTCTAACCTAGCAATGGTAGTATCTTTAGAATTCACCAGTGCATCTTTTGTGGCAGCCAATGATTCTTTGAGCTTCAATTTAACTCTGAGATCCTCTATCTCTACACTATGTTCAGTTACTAGTTGATCAGTTTCCACAGAGTGCACCAACTGCATACGCTCGACAGTGTTTTCACTTTCTTCCTCCAATCGTCTTTTCTTCTCCGCCAGTGCCTCGTTCTCTCCTGCTTTCTCCTGGATTGCCGAGTCCTTCCTCACAACCTCCTCCTCAAGCTCCCTCTTCTCTGTCAGTAGGGCACTCACTCGCTGGAGCATCTCCACTCTGTTCTCAAAGGAGGGAGGGTGTTCAAGTACCACACCCACCATCCGACCCACTATCTCTGCTGCTCTAGGCCTTTGCTGAGGGTTGTTGCTGAGACAGTGCATGATGAGGTCCATCAGAGGGTGGTCTGGGGAAATGTTTCGAAGAAATTCTTCACGTCTTTCAGCTTCCGTCACTGGTATCAGACCATTGGGATTGGTAGGATCGATTCGTGTCTGGCCGATACTTGGTAGTGGCCACTCTGCTGTGAAGGTGTGAATCATCATGATCCCAAAGGAGAACACATCCACACTGGTGTTGTAGTGGGGGTTGGCAACCATCACTTCGGGGGGCATGTACGCTGGGGTGCCAGGGGTCTCCGTCATTCGACTCACTTGAAGGGGGGTCAGGTTCAATATTCGAGCAACGCCAAGATCGGATATCTTGGCCGTCATGTTGGTGGACAAGAGGACATTGTTGGCTGAGAGGTCTCTGTGCACAATGACTGGTGTTTGGCCATGGAGGTAGACCAAGCCCAGTGAGACGTCATGGAGGATGGAGAAGTTGATCTCATCGGGGAGAATACCGTAGCGCTCGAGACAGCTGGTCAAGTTGGTGGGGAGGAACTCCATGACTAGGATGGGGAACTGAGAGCCTTCCTCAAAACAGACTCCCAGAAACTGGACAATGTTGGGGTGCCTAGTTTGACTGAGCAGGCGACACTCCTCCAGATACCTTCGTGCTGCATGCCCGATTCCAGTCTCGTAGAGAACTCGGTAAAGCTTCTTGCCGGCACATTTCAGTCCTCGATACTCTAGCTCCATGACAACAGCGTAGGAACCATGTCCCAACTCATTCTCAGTGATGCGAATTTGTCTCAGAGTGAACTGCTCGAAAGCTTGTGGATTTACAGCCATTGTCTTCGTTACTGTGTGAATAGAAAAGCACGCAATATTAAAAATGCAATCCAGCTGGATATATAACAAAAAAGAATCCTTTCACTATGTACGTCTAGATATATTATTAATAATTATTGCCAAGACTTGAAAAACAAAGCCATACAGAGAGTGAGGCTCAGGTTTACAGGACAGCTATTCAGTTGATCTTACCTGTACTGTATAGAAAGCTTGGTAGAGGTTAAGTTACAGAGAGATAGAGAACTGTAGCGGCAAACACAACGAAAAAGTCAAGAACGAGATACGCCCCCTTCTTTGTGCAAGCAAAAGGGGGCGTGGCTACTTGCAAGGTTTTGTGCATTATTTAGAATACCACCAAGTCAAGGATGAAAATGTAAGGAGCTAGCTAGTTCTAGTGCAAGTGTACTCACCTAGATCTCCTTCTCCCCCTCACTCAGTCTGGTGTGTGGAGATGTGGAGGGTCACTTCAAGCAATTGTTTAGCAGAGTCCAGAGCATCCTCTCCAAGAACAAAGACTTTTAGGTAGCTACATACAATGGATGCACACACTCACTGCAGTGCCAGTGCATTTATTGTCCCTTTATGTAGCTCCTGTTGTGTATTGGATCTTTCTCTAGCTCTGACTGCCAGGAGGAGTGGAGTAAGTATCGGGAGGGGGTGGAAACAGGTAATTAAACGATATTAAATCACCTTCCTCTGACATTTATTACACCCCCATGCACAGTGCCTCTACCGACGTTCATCCTTGGCCCGTGTTGGACTGAGCATGGCCAGTTCTATGGAGACTTGTCACGTGATGGAGGAGAGCTTTGCCCCAATGTCACATGTCTAGGTACAGTGTATGCATGTTGTTAACCACTCTATCAGTACACACATGAGTCACACTCCATTACAGGTCAGCGTGGAGTGTACAGTGCGTCCAGTGGTCTGAGGGTGGCCTATCTCAGTGGGAGCTACCAGGGGAGGACCTATCAGCATCAAGACAAGGGAGATAATCTATTGGTCAGTTCTCTTCCCAATCACCTGGAGGAGTTGAGTTGTTGAACTAGTTTTTGTTTCTCCCTCTAGCGACCATATTTCACTGACTCTGATGTGTCCTGGCTGGAGGGTGAGTGCAGTGGAGAGGGCTACCGTGGAGTGGACATTCTCCTCACCTCTGATTGGCCCGGGGCAGTGGACAAGTTCACAGTGGCTCCTGTGAGACCTAGCTCCCAGTTATTGTAGGATGGACCAGTACCTTAATAATACCTTATGCTCATGCAGGACGGACTGGACCTGAGTGCAGTGGGGGCAAAGCCTCTGAGTAAACTGGCCATGTGTCTCAAGCCACGCTACCATTTTGCAGCTCTACACCAAACCTTCTATGAGAGAATACCGTACAGGTACAGTACGTCCATCCCTGTATATTTAGAGTCTGCTAATAACAGGCTGAAAATAAGTATACACTTACGATTTAACATAATTATAATCTGAAAGGCATCTTTCTAAACATTCAGAAAATCAGAAAATGAATGTAATTGACCAACGGAGCTAAAGTTTTGACCGTTCAAAAATACTTCATCAAAAATACTTTATTATAATTATACGTACATCTTACATGTCCTCATCTTTAAATCCCTACACAGTAATACCTCCACAACTTTTGATGCTAACTGTATTGTGCTTCATTTCATGCAGGAATCACAAAATCCTCCAAGGCAAGCCACATCATGTGACACGATTCTTGGCTTTGGCTCAAGTGGGAAATCCAGACAAGAAGAAAAGAGTGAGTTGAAATCATTCTAGTCCCATTAGTATTACAGTGGAACCTCCATTAACGACCACCTCCAAAGAGCAACCACACGCTATATAACGGCCAAGAGCTCAGGTCCGGATTGAAACTACAATGACTTCAATGTAAAGCAACCTCTCAGGAACCGCCACCTCTCTACTCTGTATAACAAGCAGCTTTCTAGTCCCCAACCAGCTTTAGCAATGGAAAATAACCTCCCAGAACGGACAACCACACCCAGAATTAGCAGAAAATTATTGCTGAGATAGCATTATTTTGCACAATCGTGAAAACCTGGCTGTACATGTAGCTTGTCTCTACAGCCTTTTCAAAGCCTGTATGAGCTAAAGAAGCAGTTAGCAAAGCCCCAAGATTCATTTGCAGCAAGAAATGACTCATAGAAAATACATAGCTGGCAATCGGAACTTCCCAAGGAAGACCACCTCTCTATAACGGCCAAAAGGCTGTTCCCCAATGGTGTCCGTTTTATGGAGGTTCCACTGTACATGTTATTAATGATGACATCATCTTCATACCTGCAGTACCTGTATGCATTCTCTGTCACACCCATGAGCTCCATGGACGAGAAAGAGCTGACTCAGCAACCACCCACTGCCACCAACTGTCCCTATAGGGATATATAGTTGATACACTCAACTAATCAAATCTTTGGTAAGGAAAACTATTATCCCATAATGTCTAGCTATCGTTGAAGGACCAATATACACATTTTCCTAACAAAACTTGCGTTATGTAGCACTCTGAGAGTCCTATCTCTAGATATCACCATCTGTGTTGTAGTTCAAATCCTCCATGTTTGCAGAGGTCAAAGTTTATTGTGTACCTACATGTACTCCCACACACTGTGCAGAGGGAGTCTCAAGAGGAGGCTGGGCCTAACTTCTTCTTTGATCAGAGGGCTCTTGATTCTGCTCATCGCAAACAGAAGAGACGACAGGACGGAAGACCCCCTGCAAAGAGACGACCTCCTCCCCAGCCCAGGGGGCCGTGCTGGTTCTGTCTGGGGGGCAAGGAGGTGGAGAAACATATCGTGGTCTCCATCGGAGATCATGTGAGATAGAGTGTGTTGTACTTGCTAATACTGCACATACAAAATACAATGTAGCTCACAAATAGCAGACCACTAACAGTTTGTATTGTATACCCTATATAGACGTACCTGGCTTTATCCAAGGGTGGGATGGTACCAGAGCATGTGCTGGTCCTACCCATCGGTCACTATGCAGCCTCCACTGACGCACCACCAGTGAGTTCATGTGCTGTGTGTACCACTGCTGTGTGTGTATAGTCATTGTTTGTATTGTGGAGAGTATGTTTCCATGCTCTGTGTGTACTATTTAGCAGTCTGTAGTGGTCAGCCTGTAAGCAGGCCACCCTCTATAATACAGCCAGGTTAATGGGCCCCAAAGTCTCCATAGCATGTGTTTGGACCTGTGTTAGCAGACCACCTCTTTAGTACAGCCACTGTTGGTCTGCCCACTGTGTAAGCAGAGATCACTATACCATATATCATGCATGTACACTGTATGACCTGTGCTCTATTACTGTAGGAGGTTTTGGAGGAACTTGGACAGTTTAAGAGTGCTCTGAGGAAGTACTTCAACAGCAAAGATCAGTCGTGTGTCATCTTCGAGAGAAACTACAAATCACAACATCTTCAACTACAGGTCAGTACCGTCAAGGCCGTATTATCATGTGATGTGATTGATACTGTATGGTTGGTGTGTTGAGATTAGGCTACAAGGTTTTGAGGGCAAACAGAGGAATGTGATTTCTCTTGTTAATCATTCAATGGTTCAGGGACTCTTTCAACTGCCATAACTTGAATTCTGTGTATTCAATTTCAACGGTTTTATGATTTTAGAAAGAGGCCATCTAGCAAAGATTGTGATGTCATACAATATAGGTCTTTGCAATCTTATTTGTGAAGCCATTAGCATTCGCAAACTTACATAATTATGTGGAAACATTGTATAAATACGGTACATGTTAGTGTGTGTATGGTAGATGTGTTGACTGATAGTTGTGTATGGTTAGTGTGTGATGGTAATGGTGGTCACTGTAGGTTATTCCAGTGACCAAGATTCCATCTGATGCTCTGAGACATGCCTTCATAGATTATGGGTGGAGTATGGGGGTGGGGCTTGAGACTGTGCCCAGGGAAACACCACCCTCAGAGGTAACACACACACATCATAGCTGTACCATGTTCTACGTACCATTCTCTAAGCCTTTTATAGCCTCGATTCCAGGCCGATTAAAATACGGCCTGGTACCTGTTGCATGGTGATAGTGCGCAATGCGCTAGTTTATTCACCAGAATCCTTTCTCTCATCTATTTTCTATCTATGTACATCAGCTTAGTATTGCGTTGTTTCAGAAGGCTTTCACACTAGTCTAAAGTCAGAAGAGGCTCTCATCTACCTCTATGACGGTTGTATGGTCAAGATGTCCTACCTTGGATCTGTACAGTCTATGGGAAATGTATGGTGCCTCTTGACTTCTACTTGCGAAGACAACCCGGCTATAGGACCATCCTAGATATAGTAGATGGGAGCCTCTTCTGTCTTAAAATTAGTGTTCAAGCCTTCTAGACCAACACAATAGATGACATAAGCCACAGCTTCACAGAACTCAGTCATGGAGATTAAGTATTACGGAACATTATTATTCTTAGTAAACGGACTAATTTACGTTCGTAGTACGATTACCCATATTCTGAGTAATTTGAAGGGCATGCACACTATCACCCATGCAATACCAGGCCATATTTTAATGTGGCCTGTAATCGATGCTAATAAGCGTATAGAATAGGGGCTAAGCCTTTTAGTGATCAATACTTCTCTTTACCAGAATCTATTAGTTTTGCTACACACACACCGTCCCTGAGGGCTTCCCACCCACCCACACACACACACACACACACACACACACACACACACACACACAGATTGCGTACACTGGTGTCCCACACACACACACACACACATACCCTCCTCCCCCATACACACACCACACACACACACATACATTGCGTACACTGGTGTCCCACACACACACACACACACACACTCACAGCTTGCGTACACTGGTGTCCCATAAATCCTGGCAGAGTTTGATGATGGGGGAAATGTGTTCACAAGACCATTTTCTCACCAACTCATGCAGACAAACAACCAGATCACTGAATATAGGTTATAGTATGTTTCTACTACTGTGAGCTCATGAGGTAAACAGCACTCTCAAGTGAGTAGGTAAGAACATATCCGTGAGTCTCGTCACACCGACAATGCACACCTCTAACCTTTCTATTGCATACTCAGCAAATGTCTCTTCCACAAATCTGTCATCATACCTATCGAGTGAACACACAAACTGTTCTAGTTCCTGGAACAATACGTACGGACGTTTCTCTCTCCAATTTGGAAGGTAATTAAAAACCAATTAATGACATGTTGAATGCTTTTATTGGTTGCAATATCGGCTGCAGGGAGATGTTGGCTGCTCCTCTCGTTCTGAATCTGCCCAATCGGATCAACTGGAAGTCGTGTCTGGCAACAAAGAACGAGGAGACGAAAGCTGCTCAGGAAATGAGGAAGAACTTTGAACCATTAATTCATTAAAACTCGCTTTCACCTTCACTTTTGTAGATATTTCCGATTTCTTATATCCCACAGAGTGTGTTGTATGTATTGTTGCTAGGTCTTGTGCATTTGGTCATGTTTTGTGCTGTCGTTATAATACGAGCAATAATTATGTGACAAAATTAATTGTTGTCCATCAGTACGCAAGTACAATTCTCATGTAGTTCAATTGGTAATGATTTTAATTTGCAATCTACTGAAGCCTATCCGATTAATATTGAATACAATCATAATTACTATAAGCACATGCTTGTTCAATTCGTGCTTACTAACGTGCTTCTGTTCATGCCAATTCATCACAGAATATGAATAATCTTAAGAACTTATTTTTTCTTGAACATTAAGCCAAATAATTATATCCTAAACACTCAAAAAATAGTTGCTGCGATACTAATTTTATACACGGTCGTAGATTGTGTGTTTCCATTATTCAGTCCCCCAATCATAAGGCACTGTGTTGGAGACAGTGACACAGAGGCAGGGTATGCTATAGGAGATAGTAGATCACCAACGTAGAGCCAGGAGTCCATCGAGGATGAGTAGGCGTAGATCCTTTGAGTGGCTTCACCTTCACAATCCTCTCCACCAACAGCAAAGAGGGTGTCGGATATCGTTACAGGGGAGGGTCGGTAAGACGGTGTATTAGATATTG
Organism: Halichondria panicea; assembly: GCF_963675165.1. NCBI lineage: Eukaryota > Metazoa > Porifera > Demospongiae > Suberitida > Halichondriidae > Halichondria > Halichondria panicea. The sequence continues at coordinate 903,561 of NC_087379.1, forward strand.
TATTCCAGACAGAGTCGGCTTTGTTGGCACTCCCATCATCCTGTTGGTTTGCTGAGATGAGCTTGTCGACTTGAGCAGCACACACCTTGTTTAGATTCTTGCCGTCACTTCCCCCCATTAGGTACACTGTGTTGTTGTAGACAATTCCTATTTGGTCCTCGCAAGCATACGGTAGTCTGTCTGTCTCGCTCCACTGGGAGGTGCTGATGTTGTAGATCTCAACAATATCAGTGTAGTCACCATCGTCCATATCACCTCCTGCTACAATCAGATGTGTTGGGAGACTAACGACTGCTAGTGAATGCCTCGCTGTGGGCATGAGTGGGATCGTCCGTTTCCAGTTCCTTCCTTTGTTAAACACGTGTACCACGTTGGATACAGAGTAGGATGAATCCCTACCACCAACTGCTACCAGTTCACCTTTGACCTCCCCTAGACCGAAATAGCGTGCAGAAAGTCTGGGGAGAGTTGACCAGACGTCTTGTGGTGGATCGTAACAGTGGACACAGTACTCGTTATCATCGTAATCACAGAGTCCTCCACCATAGTAGACCTTGCCATTGATGGTTACCGCTAGTCCATGAGACATCTCCACTGGAGCCTCAGAGCACTGACTGTAGGACAACTGAACCTGTAGGGACTGGAGAATACAGAGAGTCAATAACTTGTGTGTTGCATGATTGTGTAGCTTGTAATTAAGAGCATTTGGAATGTATTACCATAGCAACAAAAAATAATATCAGTAATCGATCCTGTGGGACACAAATTATTCTAATTTGAGAGTTATTTATATAATACTGCAACATAATATATTCACAGATTATACGGTAGCCGATCGATTCTTATTGCCGAGGCATCGCAAACAGAATTTTCAGAATACCTTGGTGGAACGTTAATATACACAACAACTTCCATTCTAAACCTAGGCACTGCATAATGTACTTGGCGATCAATTGGAACATTAAACAGTTACCGTAAAAGACCTCGATTTACAGCGACCCTCTAAAATATGCGACACCCAATTATTTTTTAATGTCGTATTCTAAACATGTAAAGGTAAATGTAGCCACTCCCTAGCCTCGATTGTAGCCCACTGGAAAATCAGTGTTTTTAAGCGGCCTGAAATCAAGGCAAGTAGACTCTGTAAAGTTACCTCCAATTAGATGCGACCCTCTAAATATGCGACACCAGGACTTCAATATAAATTTTCAACCTCTGGCTTCGTAATTATTAAAAAGTGTCGCTTTAAATCGAGGTCTTACAGTACTTACTTCTATTAGAGTGGTGATACAATAAGAGATATGACAGTCATGTTTAGGTGCAGTGGCGTAGGAGGCAATTTCTCAATGGAGGGGGGCTGTAGTTTTTTTAATGGATAAGTGTAAGGCTATCTACATAGTACAGCTTGGATAAGTCATCTCTACTTAGAAATATGGGGGGGGGGGGCTCGATCCAGCCACTGCACTTAGTGGTACAGTGTTGATGAGCTCACCTGTGGTTTGCTGGTCAGGTAGTCCCTGGTTTTGGTGAGTTGGTTGTTTAATCTCTGAATGGTGGTTTTATTCTTCTGAAGGGATGTGTCCTTGGAGGCAAGCATCGAATCTTTGTCAGCAATAGTTAAATCTTTGACAGAAATAGTGGACTCTTTGTCTGCTAAACGAGCTTGCTCTTGTTCCACTTGTGCAGTGAGATTGGTGACATCTGTTTCCAGTTGAGCTATTTTCGTAGCTTTAGATACAAGCTCGTTGTGAGTGTAGTTGACATTGGCAATTTGTTGCTCCACCTCTTCAGTGAGATGCTTACATCGAGTTTCTAACCTAGCAATGGTAGTATCTTTAGAATTCACCAGTTCATCTTTTGTGGCAGCCAATGATTCTTTGAGCTCCAATTCAACTCTGAGATCCTCTATCTCTACACTATGTTCAGTTACTAGTTGATCAGTTTCCACAGAGTGCACCAACTGCATACGCTCGACAGTGTTTTCACTTTCTTCCTCTTGTCGTCTTTTCTCCTCCGCCAGTGCCTCGATCTCTCCTGCTTTCTCCTGGATTGCCGAGTCCTTCCTCACAACCTCCTCCTCAAGCTCCCTCTTCTCTGTCAGTAGGGCACTCACTCGCTGGAGCATCTCCACTCTGTTCTCAAAGGAGGGAGGGTGTTCAAGTACCACACCCACCATCCGACCCATTATCTCCGCTGCTCTAGGCCTTCGCTGAGGGTTGTTGTTGAGACAGCGCATGATGAGGTCCATTAGAGGGTGGTCTGGGGATAGTTTTCGAAGAAACTCTTCACGTCGTTCAGCTTCCGTCACTGGTATCAGTCTGTCAGGATTAGCAGGATCGATTCTGGTGGGGCCGATACTTGGTAGTGGCCACTCTGCTGTGAAGGTGTGAATCATCATGATCCCAAAGGAGAACACATCTACACTGGTGTCATAGTGGGGGTTGGCAACCATCACTTCGGGGGGCATGTACGCTGGGGTGCCAGGGGTCTCTGTCATTCGACTCACTTGAAGATGGGTCAGATTTAATATTCGAGCAACCCCTAGATCGGATATCTTGGCCGTCATGTTGGTGGACAAGAGGACATTGTTGGCTGAGAGGTCTCTGTGCACAATGACTGGTGTTTGGCCATGGAGGTAGACCAGGCCCAGTGAGACATCGTGGAGGATAGAGAAGTTGATCTCATCGGGGAGAATACCGTAGCGCTCGAGACAGCTGGTCAAGTTGGTGGGGAGGAACTCCATGACTAGGATGGGGAACTGAGAGCCTTCCTCAAAACAGACTCCCAGAAACTGGACAATGTTGGGGTGCCTAGTTTGACTGAGCAGGTGACACTCCTCCAGATACCTTCGTGCTGCATGCCCAATTCCAGTCTCGTAGAGAACTCGGTAAAGCTTCTTGCCGGCACATTTCAGTCCTCGATACTCTAGCTCCATGACAACAGCATAGGAACCTCGTCCAAACTCATTCTCAGTGATGCGAACTTGTCTCAGAGTGAACTGCTCGAAAGCTTGTGGATTTACAGCCATTGTCTTCGTTATACTGTGTCAATAGATAAGCATGCAATATTAAATAGGTAATCCAGCTGGATAGCGCCAATTTACAAAAAAATAAGTACATTGCCAAGTTTATTAAAAAGCGTTAAGGTAATACCGTAAGATCTCGATTTAAAGCGACACTTTTTAATAATTACGAAGCCAGAGGTCACTTCTTTTGGAATTATATTGAGGTCCTGGCGTCGCATATTTAGAGGGTCGCATCTAATTGGAGGTAACTTTACAGAGTCTACTTGCCTTGATTTCAGGCCGCTTAAAAACACTGATTTTCCAGTGGGCTAATCGAGGCTAGGGAGTGACTACATTTACCTCTATTTAGAACGCGAGATAAAAAAATAATTGTTAACGCAGCTGTGGCTACTTTTAGAGGTCAGAAAATTGCTGAAGCTCCTGGGTGTCGCATATTTGGAGGGTTGCCTTAAATCGAGGTATTACGGTAGATCTAGAATCTATAGAAAAACAAAGCCTTTATATATACAGTACCTGATACAGACAGCGAGGCTCAGGCTTACACGAGCACATGCTGTTTATGATATGTATATAAAAGCTATTCAGTTGATCTCACCTGTATAGAAAGCTTGATAGAGGTGAAGTTACAGAGAGAGCTGCTAGCGCTAGCGGCCAACAAGATACTCCCCCTTCTTTGTTGCAAAGAAAAGGGGGCGTGGCTACTTACACATTTTGTGCATTATTTAGAATACCACCAAGTCAAGGATGAAAATGTAAGGAGTTAGCTAGCTCTAGTGCAAGTGTACTCACCTAGATCTCCTTCTCCCCCTCACTCAGTCTTGTGTGTGGAGATGTGGAGGGTCACTTCAAGCAACTGTTTAGCAGAGTCAAGAGCATCCTCTCCAAGAACAAAGACTTTGAGGTAGCTACATACAATGGATGCACACACTCACTGCAGTGCCAGTGCATTTATTGTCCCTTTATGTAGCTGCTGTTGTGTGTTGGATCTTTCTTTAGCTCTGACTGCCAGGAGGAGTGGAGCAAGTATCGGGAGAGGGTGGAAACAGGTAATTAAACGATATTAAATCACCTTCCTCTGACATTTATCACACTCCCATGCACAGTGCCTCTACCGACGTTCATCCTTGGCCCGTGTTGGACTGAGCATGGCCAGTTCTATGGAGACTTGTCACGTGATGGAGGAGAGCTTTGCCCCAATGTCACATGTCTAGGTACAGTGTATGCATGTTGTTAACCACTCTATCAGTACACACATGAGTCACACTCCATTACAGGTCAGCGTGGAGTGTACAGTGCGTCCAGTGGTCTGAGGGTGGCCTATCTCAGTGGGAGCTACCAGGGGAGGACCTATCAGCATCAAGACAAGGGAGATAATCTATTGGTCAGTTCTCTTCTCAATCACCTGGAGAAGTTGTTGAACTAGTTTTTGTTTCTCCCTCTAGCGACCATAAGCCTCTGAGTAAACTGACCATGTGTCTCAAGCCACGCTACCATTTTGCAGCTCTAGACCAAACCTTCTATGAGAGAATACCGTACAGGTAGTCAGTACACCCATCCCTGTATGTTTAGACTTAACGTACTTGATGGTATTCTCAAACATTTTTTTTGGAAACGAGTGATGATTTCTTTTTTTTGGAAAAATGCCTAAACTTGAAAGGCTTTTTTGTTTTGTTTGAAAATTAATGTGATTCAAAATAACTCTGTCCCCGAGTTTTGGGTGAGATCCAGAGGGGGGATTTTTGCTGTTTTAGATCCAACCCTACTATTAGCACTACATATTACGATTTAACGTATTGAAAGGCGTTTTTCTAAATATCAGAAAATGAATGTACATGATTTGACCAACACAACTAAAGTTTCGACCCTTTTAAAATATAATTATACGTACATGTTACATGTCCTCATCTTTAAATCCCTACACAGTAATACCTCCACAACTTTTGATGCTAACTGTATTGTGCTTCATTTCATGCAGGAATCATAAAATCCTCCAAGGCAAGCCACATCATGTGACACGATTCTTAGCTTTGGCTCAAGTGGGACATCCAGACAAGAAGAAAAGAGTGAGTTGAAATCATTCTAGTCCCATTAGTATTACATGTTATTAATGATGACATCATCTTCATACCTGCAGTACCTGTATGCATTCTCTGTCACACCCATGAGCTCCATGGACGAGAAAGAGCTGACTCAGCAACCACCCACTGCCACCAACTGTCCCTACACTGAACTAGTCAAATCTTTGGTAAGGAAAACTATTATCCCATAACGTCTAGCTATCGTTGAAGAGCCAATTAATATACTAATTTTCCAAACAAAAACTTGCGTTATGTAGCACTCTGAGAGTCCTATCTCCATTTGTGTTGTAGTTTAAATCCACCCATGTTTTCGGAGGTCAAAGTTTATTGTGTACCTACCCCACACACTGTGCAGAGGGAGTCTCAAGAGGAGGCTGGGCCTAACTTCTTCTTTGATCAGAGAGCTCTTGATTCTGCTCATCGTAAACAGAAGAGACAACAGGACGGAGGACCCCCTGCAAAGAGACGACCCCTCCCCAGCCCAGGGGGCCGTGCTGATTCTGTCTGGGGGGCAAGGAGGTGGAGAAACATCTCGTGGTCTCCATCGGAGATCATGTGAGATAGAGTGTGTTGTACTTGCTAATACTGCACATACAAAATACAATGTAGCTCACAAATAGCAGACCACTAACAGTTTGTATTGTATACCCTATATAGACGTACCTGGCTTTATCCAAGGGTGGGATGGTACCAGCATGTGCTGGTCCTACCCATCGGTCACTATGCAGCCTCCACTGACGCACCACCAGTGAGTTCATGTGCTGTGTGTACCACTGCTGTGTGTGTATAGTCATTGTTTGTATTGTGGAGAGTATGTTTCCATGCTCTGTGTGTACTATTTAGCAGTCTGTAGTGGTCAGCCTGTAAGCAGGCCACCCTCTATAATACAGCCAGGTTAATGGGCCCCAAAGTCTCCATAGCATGTGTTTGGACCTGTGTTAGCAGACCACCTCTTTAGTACAGCCACTGTTGGTCTGCCCACTGTGTAAGCAGAGATCACTATACCATATATCATGCATGTACACTGTATGACCTGTGCTCTATTACTGTAGGAGGTTTTGGAGGAGCTTGGAAAGTTTAAGAGTGCTCTGAGGAAGTACTTCAACAGCAAAGATCAGTCGTGTGTCATCTTCGAGAGAAACTACAAATCACAGCATCTTCAACTACAGGTCAGTACCGTCAAGGCCGTATTATTATGTGATGTGATTGATACTGTATGGTTGGTGTGTTGAGATTAGGCTACAAGGTTTTGAGGGCAAACAGAGGAATGTGATTTCTCTTTTTAATCATTCAATGGTTCAGGGACTCTTTCAGCTGCCATAACTTGAATTCTGTGTATTCAATTTCAACGGTTTTATTATTTTAGAAAGAGGCCATCTAGCAAAGATCGTGATGTCATACAATATAGGTCTTTGCAATCTTATTTGTGAAGCCATTAGCATTCGCAAACTTACATAATTATGTGGAAACATTGTATAAATACGGTACATGTTAGTGTGTGTATGGTAGATGTGTTGACAGTGACCAAGATTCCATCTGATGCTCTGAGACAAGCCTTCATAGATTATGGGCGGAGTATGGGGGTGTGGCTTGAGACTGTGCCCAGGGAAACACCACCCTCAGAGGTAACACACACACATCATAGCTGTACCATGTTCTACGTACCATTCTCTAAGCCTTTTATAGCCTCGATTCCAGGCCGATTAAAATACGGCCTTTTAGTGATCAATACTTGGTTTTGCTACACACACATACACACACACACCTCTCCTCCCACACCACATGCACACACACACACACACACACTGATACTTATTTATTTTGACTAATGCCTAATGCTAACTCTAAGAACATAATGCTATCTACTCCCAATAGAAGACCAACATGTACACACACACTGACACCGGAATATTTAGCTAATAGTATATGAACCAGCTACCAGAGTCATGGTCATGCAACCTGTAATTAATTAATGAGCCTTTCCCACCCATAGGCCGATTTAATACCTAAATGTAGATAACGAACAGCCTGACCCTACCCCAACACATTATGCATAATATATACACTAGAACCAAGCTATGGTACATACTATAGGTCAAGTTATAGGAACCAAAAAAGCTGTTGTGATTTCACCCACCCACACACACAGACAACTAGAACTCTGTGGTATAAAAAAAATAATGGTACATGTACATAACCCTCAGTAGTAACACCTTGAGGGAGCCTTAAATTAAAGCTCACATGATCCAAGCATGCCATATAGAAACAAATGGATAAAATGGAGTGTAACCAAAAAAAGTCATCTGAAGCCATCCAGTAAGTAAAGCAATATTTGGCCTTTATGATATTATTATGCTGCACTTGTATGAATACATAAAACTAATTATATAGCACATGTCAAAATCCTTAATTCTGTATGCCCAAGAAACCAGCAGCAACTTAGCTCACGTGAATCATCGTAATGACAACGTATAGACCACCCCCACTAACAAGTTTACCCATAACTACTGCTAGAATAGGAAATAATGTAGTAATGAATGTTACATGATAATTATAGTAATGCCATTTGTTGGCATTATAGCAAATCCGGACTCCATAGGGAGTGGTTCCGCCTATTCTGTAGTCGACCACGGGTCGGGAAATTAAAGGAACCGAAACCCGTGGCCTGACGAGGATCAGATTAGGTTCTCCCCTGATGACCGGTGCATTCAATAAACCGAGAGCAGAAGGCATAAGCCTACTAACCTCGCACTACAATAGATACTATAGCTCTTCCTGTGTTCACATAATAATCATGTACTATTGGGTAGCTTAGGGTCATTCGCAACACTCACGTGCATTTTATAAACAGTCACCATGTGACTTAACCTTAGCACAGCAAGCTAAGCTACCTATTTTATACCTACACAGCACTTTAAATTAAAACCTGCTATACCAGAACAATAATTAGATAGATAGACTATAAGATCGGATTACGCGGGACCTGTTACAAGTGAGTGTTTCTCTCTTTTCTACTCTTAGGCTGAGTCAGTAATTATGTGTCGGAAAGCCCGATCCCACCTCCTATACTTCTGTATATACCATTCTCAAACACACACACACACACACACACACACCTCTCCCACACATACACATACACACACATACACTGGTGCCCATACTTCCTGGCAGAGTTTGATGGGGGAAATGTGTTCACAAGACCATTTTCTCACCAACTCACGCAGACAAACAACCAGATCACTGAATATAGGTTATAGTATGTTTCTACTACTGTGAGCTCATGAGGTAAACAGCACTCTCAAGTGAGTAGGTAAGAACATATCCATGAGTCTCGTCACACCGACAATGCACACCTCTAACCTTTCTATTGCATACTCAGCAAATGTCTCTTCCACAAATCTGTCATCCTACCTATCGAGTGAGCACACAAACTGTTCTAACCACCAGCATATCTACTCCACCAATACCAACGGCAGTACCAACAACAATACTGGTAAGTTAATAGTCTCTATCTCTTCTCCTGCTTCTTAAAGCTGCTCGTATTAATACAGTATCTAGTACAATGTATCAGCAGCTACTATACGTGTGTATAGCGTGCTCAACTAACCCCCCCCCCACACACACACAGTGGCATATGAGAGCAGGACTCCCTCTGCTGCCACTGTTGCCCACAGCCTGCTCCCACCTTCCTCAGCGACGCCCTCACAGTCCTCTGACAGTACAAAGGTCAAGAAGTACGAGAGCATGAAGGTGGAGGACATTGAGAACTAAATCACTGACACTTGCAAAAAAAAAAACATTAGTAGTGTACTCTATTTATTCTTGTATGAAAGAGCAATGTTGTTTTGTCGTAGCGATTATCTTTAGAATCCGATAGTCTAATTTAATGTATAATAATATTATTATTAAACATTCAATAATAATTATTTGTGTGTAAATTAATGTCTCAAGTTGCATGATTGTATAATAATGCGTACTGTGTGCAAGATTCATAAGCAGTTCGACTGGTATACACATGCATGCACACTATTTATATACAGCTAGCTATAATTATACGTGTTTTTCAACGTACACATGTATATACTCAACTCTTATTAAATTAATCCTATAATTATTATTAATGGATGATGATAATTAAATATAAGAAACTTTTTTAAAACATTAATTTGCTATTAAAAAAAAATTGTAAAAATAAAACTACTAAGTGATTGTGAAGAAGAGATTGAGTGAGGTCCGTCCGAATTAAGTGATTCAGCAAAAGTGTTCTATTTGAATGTGAGAGCTCCTACTAGGGCAACTCCTAAGCTGATTGCAGCCACTGTACATGTGAGCCAGCGAGTAGGGTGGCGGTTCTCAGCTCTCTGGTTTTCAGTTCTCTCTTTGGCTTTCTCAGAGGCATCAATACTCACTGCTCCCTTGATGGCACCCTGGATGTGGAGAAATAAAAGTCAACAAAAAATAAAAAAACATGCAGTGAAATACAGTAGTCAAATACTTAATCTACACATGCATACAACAATCTCTTACCCAACCGCCATGCTCGAGAATCCACTGAGTGAAGTTGTGAAGAAATGTCGTCTGCATGCCATCCAACGATACTGTCTATCAAGGGAGTCTTGTTCTCTTCATACAATCGTTTCGCTAGTACGCTCGTGAAGAAGAGCAGCACTGCAATCTTGCCCCACTTGATGTCGTCTACCATGAGCCTGGAACAAGGGTTTTGATATTCAGCATAGAGTTGTTGGTGAGATATGTCCAGCGTCTTCACTCGGCCCTCAATTTCTTGTTGATGCTTCAGTTTCAGGTCTTTACAGCAAGTTTCCAGCGTCGAAATCGCATCTTTAAAGCCTTTATTCTTCGCAAGGAGACCCCTCATAAGCTTGTCGTGGCTGTAGATGCATTTCAGTTGTATTCCGTCTTCTTTCAGCACCAGGTGATGATGGCTGATGGCACTGCTTTGGGTTTTGATTTGGTGAAGGTCATCTCTTGAATGGGCCATAGTTGAAGGAGACTGGAGTGGAGACTGGAGAGAGTGGAGGAGCGAGTTAGATTGGAGCGGAAGTTGGTTGGTCGGGATAACATCGATACACTAATACAAAGAGCCCCTCCTTATATAGTACAACCATAACCAAAGAATTTGTGGTTTTCTCAACGTCCGGTGTTATAATTGAAATATGAATATCATTAAATATACCACTAAGGAATGTGCTTGAAATTGCAGCTCTGCACGTGCAGGCTCTATGCGCATGCGCCTTAATTGCATGCAAAATAAAATTGACAAACACTATTACTGCAAGATTCCTTTAAACTGAACCAAAAATGATAAATATGCTTTCATACAAAATGTTATTGTCCCTAACAGTTTGTGGTGACTCTTTTCTGACCAGTGCTCTCATGTATCTCCTGTGAGGGTGGGGTATTGTAATCATGGTGACTTTATCAATCACTTACTCACTGTACTTGGTATTGTCTAGCCTCCTTCACTGGCCTCACTCTCACACATTTACTCACTCACTTGTACTTCTTGTACTTGGCATTGGCTGTCTTTCTTTCCTCTCCTCCTTGTACTTCGCAACATAGGTTTACTGTATCAAGCACTGCCAGAACAATGCTTGAACTTGTGAGTAGACCAACCTACCCCCCTCAACTTCAATTGTAAACAAAAGATAAACAAAAGTTCCTATCAAAATAATGGCACAATATAAGACTAGCTGGTTACATTATCGACTCAAGGTTCTCCTCCATAATTCTGCGTAGCACAGTCTCTTCGTCGTTCTTTACTTCCTCCCTTGAGTCCGTCTCTGACCCTCCTTCAACAACCCCTTCTCCACTGCCAGCTCCTTAGCAATCAATCTGAAGTCTTCTGTATGGGCTTAAAAAGAGGCCTGATTCTGAAAAAGCACCACTTATAAAATATAGATAGCCAACGCTTTTTCCTAAAAATAAAAATGGACAATTTGGACCGGAAACTAATTGCTGATTTATACACACCGTATGGTAGCACACCAACAGCTACTAAATGCATCTTTTAGGTTCCTAACTTCAATAATGGCCTCTGTTTTGATATACCTTGCCAACTATCCTGACCTTGGCATTCTGAGAGACCTGCAGTGATGGCTGTATTGTACGAGTGCCACCAGCCGAGGTACTGGACCAGAGAGATGACGCTGATGGCCACACCCACAACCACTCGGATGTCCAACTGGGGGGGTCACTCGATGACGGTCGTAGTGATAGTAGTGACGGTACGCTTGCTCTGTGGGGGGGCAGTAACTTATTGTGTGTGTGTGTGGTGGGCGTACGATGCGAATGATGCTATTATAGCAACTATTTACTTCCTAAGAATGCATCTCTCTATTTATTTACTGATTCACTCCGTATCCTAGGTGATTTCCAGTGATTACGAGCCATATTTTACTTCCCCCAGGGAAGTATGGAATATGGCTCATATTTTTACTTCCTACAAGCACTATTCAACTTTTGAATCATCTTGACAATTTGTACACAGTAAAATAGCAATATAGCACGCACAAAGTTTTTGTAGACTAGATGTATGTTGTGCTATTGTCATATTGACCTGAGCTAGCTAGCAGTCTAAGCTCATGAGGCTTGAAACACTGCAGTTAAATCCTTGCTCTGTGTTTCTAGTCAAGGCTGTGGCGCAGAGGTACTGTACTAGGTAGAGGAGTACAGTGCATGCAGTGTTGGTAGACTTGTGCAATGCAAATTGAAAACGGCAGCTGCTGATATTGGTGGGCGGGTCTGGTCAAAGTTTATGGCTTCCAGTAGAACCTAGCTGCTTGGAGAAGTAGCTAGCTCTCATACTTGACAGCTATAACTGTTCTAACTGCATATTCTGAGGCACAAAAGTGACTGTGAGAGCAAGCTTGACTGTCTCTATTGATGTTCAAATGACTGTTTTGCTGTTTTTTCAGTAAATAAATCAGTTGTTGACTGGTTGCCTAGTAATTATGGTTTATAAACGCCCTCGGCATTGGTTGGTTATAAGCCATAATTACTAGTCAACCAGTCAATAACTATAACATAACAACTCCATTAGTATAACTATCCAATTAACAGGCAAACAGAGAACTGCCATTAGAGTAGCCACGGTAAAGTTATCACCAATTGCAGGGGAAGTGTCTCTAGTTACTAGTAGGTAGTGAGTAATAACTACCCCCTAGCCCTGTACCTACCAGGGTTCTCAAGCATGTAGTCATAGTTTGCTCTCTCCTCCTCATCCTTCAGTATCTCGTAGGTCGTGCTGATGAGCTAGAACCTCTCCCTAGCGGAGCCCTCAGCCTGGAGGGGGGAGTGAGGTATTAGGGGCACACAAAGAAATGGAGAGTATAGTATTCATTTCATGAGGGGAGGAGGTACATACAATGTGTCTACACTGTGCAATTCACTTTACTATCATTAGATAAAGTTGCAAAGCATTTTGTGATGGTTTAGGACTAGCTGTATATCTACTGAGACTAACCAACTCTCCCTCTTCTGTGACCTTGTTCTTGTCAGGATGGTACTCCAGTGTCAGGTGTCGATAGGCTCTCCTCATCTCAGCCTGTAACCAAGCAACAGTGTGTGAGCACAGTCAATAGCTCCACATGTACTTACAGCTGTGACATCTTTGTCCACTTGAAGAACTGCATGTAGGGAACGAGAATAATTATCAGCTAGTCAGGTGTTGGCCTGGATAATAGGTAGAAACGGCTCATACAGATAATTATACTGATACACCTGTTTCTACAAATCACAGCATCTCTAGTCAGCTCTAAAATGATTTACATGCATTGAACTAGCTAGCCAGATCTAATAATCCACAACTCCAACCACACACACTCTGTCAATAGTGAGTGTAGGGACTGACCGTCATAGCAGCTCTCTCTGCCACAGTAGAGTCCCTCCAGGAGACCAGCAGCACTGGAGAACAACGCTGACAGAGCACAGGACACCAGGAGAACAGTTAGTGTCTTCATCAGGAGAACTGTCCATGAGCTGGAGGAGGGTCGTTTATGCTGACATTGCAATAGTCTATAAGGGGGAGCTAGGGGCTGGTTGCACTATTAATTTTCACTCAAAAATCAACATTAACTTTTAGCCATACAAAATATTATTATCCACAACAATAATCAAGAAATAGTTGTTGCACTTTTAATTTTGATACTAATTTTATGCACGGTAGATTGTGTTTCTCTTTCTTTGTTCCATCCCCCAATCATAAGGCACTCTGTTGGAGACAGTGACACAGAGGCAGCGTCTGCTATAGGAGATGGTAGATCACCAACGTAGAGCCAGGAGTCCATCGAGGACGAGTAGGAGTAGATCCTTTGAGTGACTTCACCTTCACTATCCTCTCCACCAACAGCAAAGAGGGTGTCGAATATCGTTACAGGGGAGGAACAGTAAGACGGTGTGTTGGATATTGTATTCCAGACAGAGTCGGCTTTGTTGGCACTCCCATCATCCTGTCGGTCTGCTGAGATGAGCTTGTCGACTTGAGCAGCACACACCTTGTTTAGAAAATTGCCGTCACTTCCCCCCATTAGGTACACTGTTTTGTTGTAGACAATTCCTCTTTGGTCATAACAAGCATACGGTAGTCTGTCTGTCTCGCTCCACTGGGAGGTGCTGATGTTGTAGATCTCAACGTTATCAGTGAAGTCGCCATCGTCCAACACACCTCCTGCTACGACCAGATGTGTTTGGAGACTAACGACTGCTGGTGAATACCTCGCTGTGGGCATGGGTGGGATCGTCCGTTTCCAGTTCCTTCCTTTGTTAAACACATGTACCACGTTGGATTTAGAGAAGGATGAATCCAAACCACCAACTGCTGCCAGTTCACCTTTGACCTCTCCTAGACCAAAATAGCGTACAGGAAGTCTGGGCAGAGTTGACCAAACATCTTGTGGCGGATCGTAACAGTGGACGCAGTACTCGTCATCATCGTCATAACACATTCCTCCACCATAGTAGACCTTGCCATTGATGGTTACCGCTCGCCCATGAGACCTCTTCACTGGAGTCTCAGAGCACTGACTGTAGGACAACTGAACCTGTAGGGACTGGAGAATACAGAGAGTCAATAACTTGTGTGTTGCATGTAATTATAGGCATTTGAAATGTAACTTTACTGTTTAGTAAATCATCATACCATGCTTACCATAGCAACCAAAAATATGATTACAAATAGTATCAATCCTGCGGGAAAAATCTAAATTCTAATTTGGCCCTTATATTGAAGTGGCAGATTAATATAGTCAATGTTATTTGTACACGTACTAGAGCTACATTATATGATTACCGAGGCACCGCAAAAAAAGTTTTTCAGAATTTACTTGGCGCTCAATTGGAGCAGTAAGCTTTAGATTTGGAGTAGGCACAACTTCTATATAGAGCAGTAATAATTAGTTGATGAGCTCACCTGTGGTTTGCTGGTCAGGTAGTCTTTGGTTTTGGTCAGTTGGTTGTTCAAACTCTGAATGGTGGTTTTATTCTTCTGAAGGTAAGTGTCCTTGGAGGCAAGCATCGAATCTTTGTCAGCAATAGTCAAATCTTTGACAGCAAGCATCGAATCTTTGTGAGCAATTTGTTGTTCCACCTCTTTAGTGAGTTGCATATATTGAGTTTCTAGTTTAACCATCATGTCCTGATTTAAAATCAACTGGCCTTTAAGATTTTCAACGATAGCTTGATTTTGTTCCGCTTCAACAGAGTGCACCAATTGCATACGCTCGACAGTGTTTTCACTTTCTTCTTCTTGTCGTCTTTTCTCCTCCGCCAGTGCCTCGTTCTCTCCTGCTTTCTCCTGGATTGCCGAATCCTTCCTCACAACCTCTTCCTCAAGCTCCCTCTTCTCTGTCAGTAGGGCACTCACTCGCTGGAGCATCTCCACTCTGTTCTCAAAGGAGGGAGGGTGTTCAAGTACCACACCCACCATCCGACCCACTATCTCCGCTGCTCTAGGCCTTTGTTGAGGGTTGTTGCTGAGACAGCGCATGATGAGGTCCATCAGAGGGTGGTCTGGGGGAATCTTTCGAAGAAAATGTTCACGTCGTTCAGCTTCTGTTACTGGTATCAGACCATTGGGATCGGTAGGATCGATTCGTGTCTGGCCGATACTTGGTAGTGGCCACTCTGCTGTGAAGGTGTGAATCATCATGATCCCAAAGGAGAACACATCCACACTGGTGTCATAGTGGGGGTCGGCAATCATCACTTCGGGGGGCATGTACGCTGGGGTACCAGGGGTCTCCGTCATTCGACTCACTTGAAGGGGGGTCAGGTTCAATATTCGAGCAACCCCCAGATCGGATATCTTGGCCGTCATGTTGGTGGACAAGAGGACATTGTTGGCTGAGAGGTCTCTGTGCACAATGACTGGTGTTTGGCCATGAAGGTAGACCAGGCCCAGTGAGACGTCATGGAGGATGGAGAAGTTGATCTCATCGGGGAGAATACCGTAGCGCTCGAGACAGCTGGTCAAGTTGGTGGGGAGGAACTCCATGACTAGGATGGGGAACTGAGAGCCTTCCTCAAAACAGACTCCCAGAAACTGGACAATGTTGGGGTGCCTAGTTTGACTGAGCAGGTGACACTCCTCCAGATACCTTCGTGCTGCATGCCCGATTCCAGTATCGTAGAGAACTCGGTAAAGCTTCTTGCCGGCACATTTCAGTCCTCGATACTCTAGCTCCATGACAACAGCGTAGGAACCTCGTCCAAACTCATTCTCAGTGATGCGAACATGTCTCAGAGTGAACTGTTCGAAAGCTTGTGGATTTACAGCCATTGTCTTGGTTACTGTGGGAATAGAAAAGCACGCAATATTAAAAATGCAATCCAGCTAGATATACAACAAAAAAGAATCCTTTCACTATGTACGTCTAGATATTATTGCCAAGACTTGAAAAACAAAGCCTTACAGACAGTGAGGCTCAGGTTTACAGGACAGCTATTCAGTTGATCTTACCTGTACTGTATAGAAAGCTTGGTAGAGGTGAAGTTACAGTACAGAGAGATAGAGAACTGTAGCAGCCAACGTGCAACCAATTGGCCAACACAATGAAAAAGTCAAGAACGCCCTTCTTTGTACAAGCAAAAGGGGGCGTGGCTAATTGCAAGGTTTTGTGCATTATTTAGAATACCAACCAAGTCAAGGATGAAAATGTAAGGAGCTAGCTAGCTCTAGTGCAAGTGTACTCACCTAGATCTCCTTCTCCCCCTCACTCAGTCTGGTGTGTGGAGATGTGGAGGGTCACTTCAAGCAACTGTTTAGCAGAGTCCAGAGCATCCTCTCCAAGAACAAAGACTTTGAGGTAGCTACATACAATGGATGCACACACTCACTGCAGTGCCAGTGCATTTATTGTCCCTTTATGTAGCTGCTGTTGTGTGTTGGATCTTTCTTTAGCTCTGACTGCCAGGAGGAGTGGAGCAAGTATCGGGAGGGGGTGGAAACAGGTAATTAAACGATGATATGGCCAGGGGATAACTTTGATAATTCCCTCTGATTTTTCCCCAGACATGTTTGGTACAAGATCATGTAGATAATTTTGTCTACTTTTATATTTTTGAATTGGTGCAGGCTGACATATTAAAATCAATGTTTGCATGGTTGCTTTACTCTGTGCTGTAGCTAGCTAGCTAGTTATACAAAGTCAAAGATAGTAAGAGATTCTCATAGTGCTAGCTATAGTGCAGTGCAAGTAGGAGCCTTGGCACTGAGCATTGTCTGGCTCCAGCTAGCTCTGTGGGTATGGCTTTAGCCGTTTGTGGTCTTGGAGGAGGAGTCAGGGCGGGGCTCAGAGTGTTTGCTAGATCAGCATTTCTTTGACAGCGTGGAACTAGAGAACTCTGGCGTTGAAAGGTAAGCATTAGTACCTGTAGCTAGCTAGCTATTGACAGAGCAAGCTTTTCCACAATGCTTTCTTTTTACTTTCTGATAGTTTGAACGTGAGTTGCCATGGTAGAGGAGTAAATACAATTATAGCTAGCCAATCACATAGGATATATAACACTCATACTATGGTTGCTAGGGATTTATGGCAACGTAAACCACACCTCGCCCTCGGGCTACGCCCTTGTGCTTGGTGGGTTTACTGCCATAAATCCCTAGAACCATAGTATAACTATAACTTAAATCACCTTCCTCTGACATTTATCACATCCCCATGCACAGTGCCTCTACCGACGTTCATCCTTGGCCCGTGTTGGACTGAGCATGGCCAGTTCTATGGAGACTTGTCATGTGATGGAGGAGAGCTTTGCCCCAATGTCACATGTCTAGGTACAGTGTATGCATGTTGTTAACCACTCTATCAGTATACACATGAGTCACACTCCATTACAGGTCAGCGTGGAGTGTACAGTGCGTCCAGTGGTCTGAGGGTGGCCTATCTCAGTGGGAGCTACCAGGGGAGGACCTATCAGCATCAAGACAAGGGAGATAATCTATTGGTCAGTTCTCTTCTCAATCACCTGGAGGAGTTGTTGAACTAGTTTTTGTTTCTCCCTCTAGCGACCATATTTCACTGACTCTGATGTGTCCTGGCTGGAGGGTCAGTGCAGTGGAGAGGGCTACCGTGGAGTGGACATTCTCCTCACCTCTGATTGGCCCGGGGCAGTGGACAAGTTCACAGTGGCTCCTGTGAGACCTACCTCCCAGTTATTGTAGGATGGACCAGTACCTTAATAATACCTTATGCTCATGCAGGACGGACTGGACCTGAGTGCAGTGGGGGCAAAGCCTCTGAGTAAACTGGCCATGTGTCTCAAGCCACGCTACCATTTTGCAGCTCTACACCAAACCTTCTATGAGAGAATACCGTACAGGTACAGTACGTCCATCCCTGTAATATTAGAGTACTTGAGTTTACTCCTTAAATAGAGTTCTGTTGTCCAATTTCTTGAAGTCCGTTCAGATAGTATGATCAATTTTCCAATGTGATTTGACCAGCGATACAATAAGAGATATGAGAGTATCATAATTATTTTAGATGTGTGCTGTAATTATACGTACATGTTACATGTCCTCATCTTTAAATCCCTACACAGTAATACCTCCACAACTTTTGATGCTAACTGTATTGTGCTTCATTTCATGTAGGAATCACAAAATCCTCCAAGGCAAGCCACATCATGTGACACGATTCTTAGCTTTGGCTCAAGTGGGAAATCCAGACAAGAAGAAAAGAGTGAGTTGAAATCATTCTAGTCCCATTAGTATTACATGTTATTAATGATGACATCATCTTCATACCTGCAGTACCTGTATGCATTCTCTGTCACACCCATGAGCTCCATGGACGAGAAAGAGCTGACTCAGCAACCACCCACTGCCACCAACTGTCCCTAAATTGAACTGTCAAATCTTTGGTAAGGAAAACTTCGTAATGTGGGGGCCAATCATTATACATCTAAGAGTCCTATCTCTAGATATCACCATTTGTGTTGTGGTTCAAATCCACCATGTTTGCAGAGGTCAAAGTTTGTTGTGTACCTACCCCACACACTGTGCAGAGGGAGTCTCAAGAGGAGGCTGGGCCTAACTTCTTCTTTGATCAGAGGGCTCTTGATTCCGCTCATCGAAAACAGAAGAGACAACAGGACGGAGGACACCCTGCAAAGAGGCGACCCCCTCCCCAGCCCAGGGGGCCGTGCTGGTTCTGTCTGGGGGGCAAGGTGGTGGAGAAACATCTCGTGGTCTCCATCGGAGATCATGTGAGATAGAGTGTGTTGTACTTGCTAATACTGCACATACAAAATACAATGTAGCTCACAAATAGCAGACCACTAACAGTTTGTATTGTATACCCTATATAGACGTACCTGGCTTTATCCAAGGGTGGGATGGTACCAGAGCATGTGCTGGTCCTACCTATCGGTCACTATGCAGCCTCCACTGACGCACCACCAGTGAGTTCATGTGCTGTGTGTACCACTGCTGTGTGTGTATAGTCATTGTTTGTATTGTGGAGAGTATGTTTCCATGCTCTGTGTGTACTATTTAGCAGTCTGTAGCGGTCAGCCTGTAAGCAGGCCACCCTCTATAATACAGCCAGGTTAATGGGACCCAAGTCTCCATAGCATGTGTTTGGACCTGTGTTAGCAGACCACCTCTTTAGTACAACCACTGTTCTGCCCACTGTGTAAGCAGAGATCACTATACCATATATCATGCATGTACACTGTATAACCTGTGCTCTATTACTTTAAGAGGTTTTGGAGGAGCTTGGAAAGTTTAAGAGTGCTCTGAGGAAGTACTTCAACAGCAAAGATCAGTCGTGTGTCATCTTCGAGAGAAACTACAAATCACAGCATCTTCAACTACAGGTCAGTACCGTCAAGGCCGTATAGAGAAGTGGTCGATACGCCCTCGGTATACTGGATAGAATCATATGGTCTGATGTAGTTTTTGACATAATCGTATATGATGTTCTATAGCGTCTTTTTTCGACATTATGACCTATTCGTAGATGTGTTGACTGATAGTTGTGTATGGTTAGTGTGTGATGGTAATGGTGGTCACTGTAGGTTATTCCAGTGACCAAGATTCCATCTGATGCTCTGAGACAAGCCTTCATAGATTAAGGGCGGAGTATGGGGGTGTGGCTTGAGACTGTGCCCAGGGAAACACCACCCTCAGAGGTAACACACACACATCATAGCTGTACCATGTTCTACGTACCATTCTCTAAGCCTTTTAGTGATCAATTTTGCTACACACACACACACACACCTCCCCTCCCACACCACATGCACACACACACACACACCCCGCATACATACTGCCCACACACACTGCCCACACACACACACACACACACACACACACACACACACACACACACAGCTTGCGTACACTGGTGTCCCATATTTCCTGGCAGAGTTTGATGGGGGAAATGTGTTCACAAGACCATTTTCTCACCAACTCACGCAGACAAAAAACCAGATCACTGAATATAGGTTATAGTATGTTTCTACTACTGTGAGCTCATGAGGTAAACATCACTCTCAAGTGAGTAGGTGAGTAGGTAAGAACATATCCGTGAGTCTCGTCACACCGACCATGCACACTTCTAACCTTTCTATTGCATACTCAGCAAATGTCTCTTCCACAAATCTGTCATCCTACCTATCGAGTGAACACACAAACTGTTCTAACCACCAGCCAAAATATCTACTCCACCAATACCAACGGCAGTACCAACAACAATACTGGTAAGTTAATAGTCTCTATCTCTTCTCCTGCTTCTTAAAGCTGCTCGTATTAATACAGTATCAAGTACAATGTATCAGCAGCTACTATACGTGTGTATAGCGTGCTCAACTAACCCCCTCCCCCCCCACACACACACACAGTGGCATATGAGAGCAGGACTCCATCTGCTGCCACTGTTGCCCACAGCCTGCTCCCACCTCCCTCAGCGACGCCCTCACAGTCCTCTGACAGTACAAAGGTCAAGAAGTACGAGAGCATGAAGGTGAAGGACATTGAGAACTAAATCACTGACACTTGCAAAAAAAAAAACATTAGTAGTGTACTCTATTTATTCTTGTATGAAAGAGCAATGTTGTTTTGTCGTAGCGATTATCTTTAGAATCCGATAGTCTAATTTAATGTATAATAATATTATTATTAAACATTCAATAATAATTATTTGTGTGTAAATTAATGTCTCAAGTTGCATGATTGTATAATAATGCGTACTGTGTGCAAGATTCATAAGCAGTTCGACTGGTACATGCATGCACACTATTTATATACAGCTAGCTATAATTATACGTGTTTTTCAACGTACATAATAGTTAGACACTGTTTAGGAAGTTTCTACATGATTTAGAAGCCCAAAGGGCTGGTTGTAGTATCCCGAACACAGTGAGGGTTCTACTAGCCCTGAGGACTTCTAAATCATGTGGAAACTTCCTAAACAGTGTCTAAGCATTTTAGATCATAGCAACCATGAGTATTTAGCCAATCAGATTTGAATGTTCTTATCTAATCTTTGCTACATGATTTTCTAAGTGAAATACATGATTTTCTATTGAAGTACATGATTTTCTAAATTGGATAGAACATTTCCTCTAACCAATCAGATTGCAGTATTTATGGCAAACATGATCTAAACATGTATATACTCAACTCTTATTAAATTAATCCTATAATTATTATTAATGGATGATAATAATTAATTATAAGAAACTTTTTTAAAACATTAATTTGCTATTAAAAAAAATTGTAAAAATAAAACTACTAAGTGATTGTGAAGGAGAGATTGAGTGAGGTCGATCCGAATTAAGTGATTCAGCAAAAGTGTTCTATTTGAATGTGAGAGCTCCTACTAGGGCAACTCCTAAGCTGATTGCAGCCACTGTACATGTGAGCCAGCGAGTAGGGTGGCGGTTCTCAGCTCTCTGGTTTTCAGTTCTCTCTTTGGCTTTCTCAGAGGCATCAATACTCACTGCTCCCTTGATGGCACCCTGGATGTGGAGAAATAAAAGTCAACAAAAAATATAAAACATGCAGTCAAATACAGTAGTCAAATACTTAATCTACACATGCATACAACAATCTCTTACCCAACCGCCATGCTCGAGAATCCACTGAGTGAAGTTGTGAAGAAATGTTGTCTGCCATCCAACGATACTGTCTATCAAGGGAGTCTTGTTCTCTTCATACAATCATTTCGCTAGTATGCTCGTGAAGAACAACAGCACTGTCTTGATATTCAGCATAGAGTTGTTGGTGAGATATGTCCAGCGTCTTCACTCGGCCCTCAATTTCTTGTTGATGCTTCAGTTTCAGGTCTTTACAGCAAGTTTCCAGCGTCGAAATCGCATCTTTAAAGTCTTTATCCTTCGCAAGGAGACCCCTCATAATTATAAGCTTGGCGTGGCTGTAGTTGCATTTCAGTTGTATCCCGTCTCTCTTCAGTATAAAATCCACGAGATGATGGCTGATGGCACTGCTTTGGGTTTTGATTTGGTGAAGGTCCTCTCTTAAATGGGCCATAGTTGAAGGAGACTTGAGTGGAGACTGGTTGATTGGAGCGGAAGTTGGTTGGTCGGGATAACATTGATACACACTAATACAAAGAGCCCTCCTTATATAGTACACCCAAACCAAGGAATTTGTGGTTTTATCAACATGTGTCCGGTGTTCTCTGATTGGCTGCTCCAATAAATTGAAATATGAATATCATTAAATCTACCACTAAGGAATGTGCTTGAAATTGCAGCTCTGTGCAGGCTCTGTGCGCATGCGCCTTAATTGCATGCAAAATAAAATTGTTTTTTTTTACAAACACAAAATTATTACTGCAAAATTCCTTTCAATAAAACCCAATGTTATTGTCCCTAACAGTTTGTGGTGACTCTTTTCTGACTAGTGCTCTCATTTATCTCCTGTGAGGGTGGGGTATTGTAATCACGGTGACTTTATTAATCACTTACTCACTGTACTTGGTATCGTCTAGCCTCCTTCACTGGCCTCACTCTCACACATTTACTCACTCACTTGTACTTGGCATTGTCTAGCAGCGCTGTCTTTCTTTCCTCTCCTCCTTGTACTCTGCAACATAGGTTTACTGTATCAACCACTACCAGAACAATGCTTGAAAATATAAAAACTTGTGAGTAGACCAACCTACCCCCCTCGACTTCAATTGTAAACAAAAGATAAACAAAAGTTCCTATCAAAATAATGGCACAATAATTATAAGACTGGCTAGTTACGTTATCGACTCACAGAATGTTGAGGTTCTCTTCCACAATTCTCTGTAGCACAGTCTCTTCGTCGTTCTTTACTTCCTCCCTTGAGTCTGTCTCTGGCCCTCCTTCAACAACCCCTTCTCCCCATTGCCAGCTCCTTAGCCTTACCACGATATCTGGGGACATAAATAACTACATGTCTACAGAGGATTTTATATGCTACTTAAATACAGCCACTGTGAACACCTCATTCATGCACACACTGTGGGTGTGTGTTTACTTGCCGTTGATATAAAATGTGTATCAATCAATCTGAAGTCTTCTGTATGGGCTTAAAAAGAGGCCTGATTCTGAAAAAGCACCACTTATAATCATAGATAGCCAATGCTTTTTTCCTAAAAATAAAAATGGACAATGTGGACCGGAAACTAATTGCTGATTTATACACACTGTATGGTAGCACACCAACAGCTACTAAATGCATATTTTAGGTTCCTAACTTCAATAATGGCCTCTGTTTTGAGATGTCTTGCAAACTAGTCTGACCTTGGCATTCTGAGAGAGCTGCAGTGATGGCTGTATTGTATGAGTGCCACCAGCCGAGGTACTGGACCAGAGAGATGACGCTGATGGCCACACCCACAACCACTCGGATGTCCACCTGGGGGTCACTTGACGACGGTCGTGGTGATGCTACACTGGCTCTGTGGGGGGGCAGTAACTTATTGTGTGAGTGTGTGTGGTGGGCGTACGATGTGAAAGATGCTACCGTATAGCGGGTATATTTCGAGGGTATAAATTTTTGCGGATGGACCTCTACAAAGGATTTCGCGGATTTTATGTTCGTAGTCTGAGTTCCAGCCTTTTAGCGCATGCGCACATCAACATGCATGCAGCTGTACCTCCACACCATTAGCCTCAAATCCAGGCCTAGCCTGTATAAATCGGTGAGACCAGCAGCACTGGAGAACAACGCTGACAGAGCACCGGACACCAGGAGAACAGTTAATGTTAGTGTCTTCATCACTCGGTAAAAAAATTAATGATTGAAAAAAGTGCGGTGGACACACTAAAACCGTCGCATATAGCACGCTTTTTTGAAAAAGTGTGCTATATGCGTGCTGTTTATTTTTTATGGTTTTTTTTATAATGTTATGCCAAGAGACACTATACTATAGCGACACTAGCACAGTGCAGTTTGCAACATTCCTTAAATTATAAAACAATTGGCAAAAGCATCTTCTCTAAAGATAATGACGGCCACAAAAAATGTTACCCTCACTAGCACTATAATTATGAGCATTACTTTTCGTCGTCAGTTGGTCTCGTTGGTGAGAGTGAAGTGTGTATCTCTGTCCTTCTTTGCTGCCTTTCATTAGGTAGCAGCCCTACTGTCTTTCATTAGGCAGTAGCAAACGGTTTACTTTTTATCTGCATGTAGTACAGTTCAGTGTGTACAATAATAATTATATGTATTTTTTCTTTAATGCAGAGCATGAGGTGCATACCAACTAGCAGCTGAGAGCTAATATTAAGATTATAGTAGCGTATAAATTAACAGGATGTGTGCCCTAAAGTACCTGCGCAGGTATAGGCCCACATGCACATGCTGCTTGCAGTATCTATATAATAGGAAGTGAAGTTTTGTTTTGTGCACACTTAATTTAAGGGTAAACTTCTCTATTTTGTGACATTTACTTTTATTACGAGTGTTGCAAGCTGTGCTGTGCTAATGCCTCTTGCCATGTTATGCTTTCGCTCAATATAGAGTGTAATAATTATAGTATATGATGAATTTTACATAAACTTACAAGAAGCATGCGTCTATTGTTGTATTATGTGGTTTACTGGGGGACCTCAATTATAATTTATTATGGCGAAAACGAGCTAGCCCCTTGTGCAATTACTGCATGGCATGGTCCATGCATGCAGATGTGATATATTATTATATATACACTATATTAATTGCACTGCTTCGATTTCCTGTGCAAGAAATACTTCTGCTGTGCTCCAACTGTATGAACATGCAACAAAATGTAGTATATATATAGCTACTGCCCAGTGGCGTGTACAATGGGGGGCTTTGGGGGCTTGAGCACCCCCCTGTCCTCCCAGACAACCATGAAACTAATCGTATCACTCAGTAGCTAGCTAGCTAACTGTGCAGCTCTATCTCATTGACACAACGATTACAGTGCAACAACCAAAGAGAGTAGAACTTTTGATTTTTTACGTTTTTGTGAATATCTTCTAAACTAAATGTGATTGGAACAATTTGAGTGCAGGTACTGAAAGTTCAACTCTTGGCGCTTCCATTGGACCACCACCTGTTACATCATATGACATCATCACTCCAAGATGGCTGCTACAATATGTGTACATTGAAAATATGTTAGGCATGAAACTATCTTATATGTTTGAGTTAAGATCTGAAATTTGTTATGCAAGTACTTCATTACCTTGCACATCTTTTGAGCTCTTACAGAAGTGCAGGCTACTAGTAAGTTCTGAGATATACAAAGTTTTGTAAATTTATAGTGCCAAATGTGTTAGACATTGATTTTTCTAGTTCATGCTAGTTAAGGTCTGATTTTTGGAGAGCATGTACTCCAATAGTATACTTTTCATTTGTACTAACTTACAGGAGCTAGACCAGTCTCTTCTTTGCTAGAGCGGCCCTTCTTGTCAAAAATGGTGATTTTAACTGATTTTCTTGGTTTCTGTTGCGTAGTAGTGTAAATTGCCACGCCCCTGTGACACATTATGACTGATTAACTGGGTGTAGTTGCAAGTTAGACATCACATGAGCTTGGATGTAGCAAATAAAGACAAGATGATTTGTGATGTCACAAATCAATGAATATCATTGCTTACGTCAGCAAAAACGGGCAAAGAGCAGCAAAATGGAGCAAAATCACCATTTTTGACAAGAAGGGCCGCTCGAGCCAAGACAGAACTCTTTCAGCTACTGTGAGTTAGTACACACGAAAAGTATACTATTGGAGTACATGCTCTCCAAAAATCAGACCTTAACTAGCATGAACTAGAAAAATCAATGCCTAACACATTTGGCACTATAAATTTACAAAACTTTGTATATCTCAGAACTTACTAGTAGCCTGCACTTCTGTAAGAGCTCAAAAGATGCGCAAGGTAATGAAGTACTTGCATAACAAATTTCAGATCTTAACTCAAACATATAAGATAGTTTCATGCCTAACATATTTTCAATGTACACATATTGTAGCAGCCATCTTGGAGTGATGATGTCATATGATGTAACAGGTGGTGGTCCAATGGAAGCACCAAGAGTTGAACTTTCAGTACCTGCACTCAAATTGTTCCAATCACATTTAGTTTAGAAGATATTCACAAAAACGTAAAAATCAAAAGTTCTACTCTCTTTGGTTGTTGCACTGTACAAGTCATGACCACGCCCAATTGAGCATGTGCAATCAGTATTGCCATTCCAATGTTGTTATGTAATGCTAATTGCATGCATAATAGATCCTCTGCACTATCCCAGTCACCTCTTGCTCCACTGAGAGATACTGAGAAGCAATGACTAACACTAGAATGACTGGACATCCCCATTGTGATTGACCAGTTTGCTAGGATGTACCCCAGAAGAATAGTGCATGGAGATCCTACAAGATGACTGACTCATAATTATGTCTTATTATCACGCTATGCATGCATTAGATCCCATTTGAGTGTATTTACTATGAGCTATAGTACCGGTACTATAGATTACTCTGGGCTACAAACTACAACATTATACATTATATTGTCATTTACAAGAAGATACACAGAAAAATTATTGTAGCTAGATGCTTTGTCTAGTAACATAGTAACAGAACTAGAATGGAAGAGAGAAGCTCTAGAGGAGAATAGTAGGAGCCGCTCTTTTCTTAGGCAGTGTGCTGTACTTTTTTGCTAGCCTCTACACAGGCTCTCCTTTTTCTGTTCTTTATCACAATCGTTATCACAATCGTTCAATAAGATAAAATACTGTATTAATCGTTCAATGAGATAAAATACGGTATTAATTGGAGGAATAAAGAAAGAAATAGACGTAGAGTAGGAAAAAGGAGAGCCTGTATCGGGAAGTCGCGTGAGGGTAGAAGGGTGGTAGAAGTGTGAAAATGAGCGTGGGCATGCTGAGCTAGAGATGTTGGACTGCCCACGCAGAGATCTATGACTAATAAAACTTTGCCTGCAGCAAGCTGGACATGGACTTGGAACTGGAAGTTTGCAAGCACTATAGCTAGCTATACCTTAGGCTTAGCTAGATGATCTACTAGTTATGTGTTCAGATTATATCAGACTATCCACCTTTTCTTGTGTCTTTCTACATACTATAGTCTACTGATAGTATAGATCTAGTCATCATTATCATATAGCAGGTAGCTACTTCCACCAGAGCTGGCCACGCTGGTTCTCTGATCTGACTTGCAGCACAGCTTGGTGGTTGTCTCAGTACGTACAGTCTTATTAATTAACTCTGAATGCGTGGGAGAATATCTTACGTCACGATTGTGGGCTACATATCGCCCACGTTCATAAAAATCCTTGCGGATCACGCGATTTCCCGAACCAGGCCTTACTTTTTCTTAACTGTACGCCCATTTCTTTCTTTGCTGCCTCACTATGTCTTTCTTATGATTTATGGATGAACAGTGACAACAGCAAGAAAAAGTAAGGCCTGGGATCGAGGCTACTTTTTTGCTGCAAGGCTGCATGGGGGAGGAGCTGGATGTATGAAAGATACGCCGCAATAAATGCGGGGGCGTAAAATCGCGCGCGCTATGCGTGCGGCTCCATTTTTTTCTGTACTTTTGAGCACCCTCCTGCTTCAATCTCTAGAAACGCCCCTGCTGCCTATATATATTATAGTGCTACAATACGATAATGCTAGGTAGTGTTCATTTATTTGTTCTCACTCAGCTAACTTGTCTAGATTAAAAGTTGTCAGCAGAAATTAATCTTTTATTCCTTCACAATCACTTCAACTGATGTATATTTCCATGAGCTGCAGTCCAATGTTAGATGATGTACTGGGTCTATTAAAGCACATTCATAGTTCAATGTCATCAGCAGTTGGAGTTGATAGAGTTTTCGTAAACCACATATCATTTTCGTTATTGTAACATGTGTTGAGGCTCAACTGACCATCCCACAGCGCATTGTTGGGAAAGAAACTACGGTGTTTTATATGCCAGTCATTAGGTGTGGCCACACTATCACAAAAGTAGTCATTTCTCACAAATGGAGGAGAACCATAGGTGTTCCCCTCATCACAAGGACAGCGCCCGCTAGGGGCACTGTCAGTATTATTAGTGGTTCCATGGAACAGACCACTGGCAAAAGTCCATAATTATATGTGTGCGTGGAGATGATTGCCCATGCGTGACACTGAGTCCATCGACATATGCAACATCGATAGCAATATTCGTACCTCCATAATATCCATATAGAATGCCAAGTTTTCTCCCCACAACAACCAGATCACTGAATATAGGTTATAGTATGTTTCTATACTACTTTGAGCTCATGAGGTAAACAGCACTCTCAAGTGAGTAGGTAAGAACATATTCGTGGGTCTCGTCACACCGACAATAAACACCTCTATAACCTTTCTATTGCATACTCAGCAAATGTCTCTTCCACAAATCTGTCATCATACCTATCGAGTTAACACACAAACTGTTCTAGTTCCTGGAACAATACGTACGGACGTTTCTCTCTCCAATTTGGAAGGTAATTACAAACCAATTAATGACATGTTGAATGCTTTTATTGGTTGCAATATCGGCTGCAGGGAGGTGTTGGCTGATCCTCTCGTTCTGAATCTGCCCAATCAGATCAACTGGATGTCGTGTCTGGCAACAAAGGACGAGGAGACGAAATCTGCTCTAGAAATGAGGAAGAACTTTGAACCATTAATTCATTTGATTTTACTGTCATTATAGACTGTCCACTTTCACCTTCACTTTTGTAAATATTTCCATACAATGATTTCTTATATCCCACAGAGTGTGTTGTATGTATTGTTGCTAGGTCTTGTGCATTTGGTCATGTTTTGTGTTGTTGTTATAATACGAGAAAATAATTATGTGAAAAAATTGTTGTCCATCAGTATGCAAGTACATGTAGTTCAATGGGTATTTTGCAATATCTATTTCATCTACGTATATACGAAGCCCATCATTGCAATCATAATTACTAATTACGTACATGCTTGTTCATGCAATGCAAACATCTCATCGATCACAGTATATGAATAATAATTTTTTTATCTTGAACATTTAAGCCAAACAATTATATAATTATATAATTATATATACCTAAACACTCAAAAAATAGTTGCTGTGATACTAATTTTATACACGGTAGATTGTTTTTCTTTTACATTGTTCCGTCCCCCGATCACGAGGCACTGTGTTGGAGACAGTGACACAGTGGTAGCGTATGCTATAGGAGATGGTAGATCACCAACGTAGAGCCAGGAGTCCATCGAGGATGAGTAGGCGTAGATCCTTTGAGTGGCTTCACGTTCACTATCCAGTCCACCAACAGCAAAGAGGGTGTCGGATATCATTACAGGGGAGGGCCGGTAAGACGGTGTATTGGATATTGTATTCCAGAGAGAGTCGGTTTTGTTGGCACTCCCATCATCCTGTCGATCTGCTGAGATGAGCTTGTCGACTTGAGCAGCACACACCTTGTTTAGATTCTTTCTATCAGATCCCCCCATTAGGTACACTGTGTTGTTGTAGACAATTCCTCTTTGGTCATAACAAGCATACGGTAGTCTGCCTGTCTCGCTCCACTGGGAGGTGCTGATGTTGTAGATCTCAACATTATCAGTGATGCTACCAGAGCCTACACCTCCTGCTACGATCAGATGTGTTGGGATACTAACAACTGCTGGTGAATGCCTCGCTGTGGGCATGGGTGGGATCGTCTGTTTCCAGTTCCTTCTTTTGTTAAACACATGTACCACGTTGGATTTAGAGAAGGATGAATCTATACCGCCAACTGCTACCAGTTCACCTTTGACCTCTCCTAGACCAAAATAGCGTACAGGAAGTCTGGGCAGAGTTGACCAGATGTCTTGTGGCAGATCGTAACAGTGGACACAGTACTCATCATCACAGACTCCTCCACCATAGTAGACCTTGCCATTGATGGTTACCGCTCGCCCAACATTCATCTTCACTGGAGCCTCAGAGCACTGACTGTAGGACAACTGAACCTGTAGGGACTGGAGAATACAGAGAGTCAATAACTTGTGTGTTGCATGATTGTGTAGCTTGTAATTAAGAGCATTTGGAATGTATTACCATAGCAACAAAAAATATATGATCAGTAATCGATCCTGTGGGACACAAATTATTCTAATTTGAGGGTTATTTATATAATAGTGATTATCATACTGCAACATAATATATTCACAGATTATACGGTAGCCGATTGATTCTTATTGCCGAGGCATCGCAAACAGAATTTTCAGAATACCTTGGTGGAACGTTAATATACACAACAACTTCCATTCTAAACCTAGGCACTGCATAATGTACTTGGCGATCAATTGGAACATTAAACAGTTACCGTAAAAGACCTCGATTTACAGCGACCCTCTAAAATATGCGACACCCAATTATTAATGTCGTATTCTAAACATGTAAAGGTAAATGTAGCCACTCCCTAGCCTCGATTGTAGCCCACTGGAAAATCAGTGTTTTTAAGCGGCCTGAAATCAAGGCAAGTAGACTCTGTAAAGTTACCTCCAATTAGATGCGACCGTCTAAATATGCGACACCAAGACTTCAATATAAATGTTCAACCTCTGGCTTTGTAATTATTAAAAAGTGTCGCTTTAAATCGAGGTCTTACGGTACTTACTTCTATTAGAGTGGTGATACAATAAGAGACATGTTTAGGTGCAGTGGCGTAGGAAGCAATTTCTCAATGGGGGGGGGGGGGCTGTAGTTTATTTAATGATAAGTGTAAGGCTATCTACATAGTACAGCTTGGATAAGTTATCTCTACTTAGAAATATGGGGGGGGGGGCTCGATCCAGCCACTGCACTTAGTGGTACAGTGTTGATGAGCTCACCTGTGGTTTGCTGGTCAGGTAGTCCCTGGTTTTGGTGAGTTGGTTGTTTAATCTCTGAATGGTGGTTTTATTCTTCTGAAGGGATGTGTCCTTGGAGGCAAGCATCGAATCTTTGTTAGTGATAATAGAGTTTTTGTCTGCTTGCTCTTGTTCCACTTGTGCAGTGAGATTGGTGACATCTGTTTCCAGTTGAGCTATTTTCGTAGCTTTAGATACAAGCTCGTTGTGAGTGTAGTTGACGTTGGCAATTTGTTGCTCCACCTCTTCAGTGAGTTGCTTACATCGAGTTTCTAACCTAGCGATGGTAGTATCTTTAGAATTCACCAGTGCATCTCTTGTGGCAGCCAATGATTCTTTGAGCTCCAATTCAACTCTGAGATCCTCTATCTCCACAACTAGTTGATCAGTTTCCACAGAGTGCACCAACTGCATACGCTCGACAGTGTTTTCACTTTCTTCCTCTTGTCGTCTTTTCTCCTCCGCCAGTGCCTCGTTCTCTCCTGCTTTCTCCTGGATTGCCGAGTCCTTCCTCACAACCTCCTCCTCAAGTTCCCTCTTCTCTGTCAGTAGGGCACTCACTCGCTGGAGCATCTCCACTCTGTTCTCAAAGGAGGGAGGGTGTTCAAATACCACACCCACCATCCGACCCACTATCTCCGCTGCTCTAGGCCTTTGCGGAGGGTTGTTGCTGAGACAGCGCATGATGAGGTCCATCAGAGGGTGGTCTGGGGAAATTTTTCGAAGAAACTCTTCACGTCGTTCAGCTTCTGTCACTGGTATCAAACCATTGGGATTAGCAGGATCGATTCGTGTCTGGCCGATACTTGGTAGTGGCCACTCTGCTGTGAAGGTGTGAATCATCATGATCCCAAAGGAGAACACATCCACACTGGTGTTGTAGTGGGGGTCGGCAATCATCACTTCGGGGGGCATGTACGCTGGGGTGCCAGGGGTCTCTGTCATTCGACTCACTTGAAGAGGGGTCAGGTTCAATATTCGAGCAACCCCTAGATCGGATATCTTGGCCGTCATGTTGGTGGACAAGAGGACATTGTTGGCTGAGAGGTCTCTGTGCACAATGACTGGTGTTTGGCCATGGAGGTAGACCAGGCCCAGTGAGACGTCATGGAGGATGGAGAAGTTGATCTCATCGGGGAGAATACCGTAACGCTCGAGACAGCTGGTCAAGTTGGTGGGGAGGAACTCCATGACTAGGATGGGGAACTGAGAGCCTTCCTCAAAACAGACTCCCAGAAACTGGACAATGTTGGGGTGCCTAGTTTGACTGAGCAGGTGACACTCCTCCAGATACCTTCGTGCTGCATGCCCGATTCCAGTCTCGTAGAGTACTCGGTAAAGCTTCTTGCCGGCACATTTCAGTCCTCGATACTCTAGCTCCATGACAACAGCGTAGGAACCTCGTCCAAACTCATTCTCAGTGATGCGAATTTGTCTCAGAGTGAACTGCTCGAAAGCTTGTGGATTTACAGCCATTGTCTTCGTTACTGTGGGAATAGAAAAGCATGCAATATTAAATAGGCAATCAAAACAGAAAAAGTCAAATAATTGTTATAGCAAATAAAAAGAATCCTTTTTTGCATGCATGGAAGTAAAGCATTATTAGCTGCCTTACAGGATACGCAGTTACAGTATTATAATTATTCTTACCTGTAAAGAATCTGAAAGCTTGATCTTTGTGCAGTGTGAAGTATGTAAACAAAAGTTCGTGTACGAGATACGCCCTTCCTTTTTGCAGCAAAAGGGGGTATGGCTCAGAGAGCTTGCACATTATTTAGAATACTACAAGTCAAGGATGAAAATCAGAAAATCAAGCTCAACTCTCTTCAGCTGGTATGCTTAGACTAGAGCATTCAGTACTAAAGTTACTACTGATGAGTGATTGTATAATGTGTTTGAAGTGATTGCATGGAACAGTATTCTATTATGTGTTGTATTTGATTGCTGAGTAGAGCAACCAACTAATCTCATCTGTCCCCTCCTCCCCACACGTACACAGAACAAGGTGTCCGTACGTAACCATCAACCGCCCACCTTCCCCCTGCCACCCTGGAGAGTATGTGTTATCCTACAGGATCAGTTATCCGGACACCGCCAATTTTGGAGTATCGTCCTCTCAGAGTATCAGTGTACAACGTAGACAACTTGGCCTGGTGGTCAACCAGCAACCCCTACTCGGTAACACCACCTTTATTCTCTACCCCTATCCCAGTGTGAGCCTTGTGGACATGAGCAGTGGCAGTGTTGTTGAGGAGAGAGGATGGAGGAACAACAATTGGACTGTCGTTGCTAGTATCAGAACAGATGCCGATCGTGGCAAAGAAGTCGGGAGATATGAAGAAACCATCGAAGGAACTTACGCTGTTTTCAGAGACATTGAGATAAAATCTGCTGGCGATTACGTGCTTTTGTTTGAAGCGTATGCCGAACCTGCAGAAGCTGATCTAAGGTCGTCAACTGTGTACTCTGACCTCTTCACTATTACCCAGCGTCAAATCACAAAGTTAGATATCACTTATGATGTAGATTTCAACACGACCATTGGAGATCAAAAAGATGCATTCAGCACTGCATTCCAGGTCAAATTCCGATCTTCTTATCCTCAAGTTGAGATTATTAACGTGACCCTCACAGAAGGTAGCATCATTGTTGGTGTGACAGTAACAGCAGTGAACCCAGTACAACTATCCTCTCTTATCGCACACTCCACCGCAAGCTCTAATTTTGAAAATCTCCAGTTTATTTTCAACGGTACAACATTGACACCGTTTAACGTGACTCAAGACCCAGCGTTTCCAGTGGTGATCCCAACACTACCACCAAGCATCCTTGAAGAACATTTTGTACTCATACTAGCCATTGTGATACCTGGTGTG
Organism: Halichondria panicea; assembly: GCF_963675165.1. Classification (NCBI taxonomy): domain Eukaryota; kingdom Metazoa; phylum Porifera; class Demospongiae; order Suberitida; family Halichondriidae; genus Halichondria; species Halichondria panicea. The sequence goes on from NC_087379.1 coordinate 937,395, forward strand.
GTGCTCATTGTGTCATTCTTATTTATGCTGGTCGTCTGTTGCTGTGTGTGTCATCACAAGAAGAACAGGAAATCACTTAAGCTGGATATTTAACTAGCTGGTACGCATCCTATCATCAATTATAGCTGTTGCGTAAGTGAAAATAATAAATGGAACAGTATAAATGCTGTGCTTACATGTACGTATGTATGTTCATCGTAATTATTAACCTTTGCTGGCACCAACCAACTAATCTCAACTGTCCCCTCCTCCCCACACGTACACAGAACAAGGTGTCCTCACATGATTCAGAGAAACGATACGTAACCAACAACCGCCCACCTTCCCCCGGCTCTGTCACTGACTACTATCTCCTCCCAGACAGAAATGGAAAAGATGTCGACACCCAATCCTTCGAATCCCACGAGCTCAACTCTCTGGCCTCTACTCCAGTTAGTCAGAGGAAGACAAACGTCCTAGTCTCTAAGAGTGTGGATGTCAAAGTCAGAGCAAAATCTATCAAGACTCCGGACGTGTTCTTCGCCAATCCCAGCGCAGAGGAGGCACTAAAGGATGAGAAGTTGGAGACACTAGATACCAATTTTGATGAAGTGGTTCATTTGCCAACCACTAGCCAAAATATCTACTCCACTAATACCAGCGGCAGTACCAACAACAATACTGGTAAGTTAATAATCTCATCTCTCCTTTGTTTCCAATACATGTACCTTTGAAAGCTGTTCGTATTAATACAGTATCTAGTACAATGTATCAGCAGCTACTATAATTATATATATCCCACCCTCTTACTGTATTATAGCATGCTCAACTAACCCCCCCCCCCCACTCACACACACACACACACACACACACACACACACACACCTTGACTGATGCCTAGGCTAATTCTACCATAGATTGAAAAGGAAGGGGATTGGAAACGACCAGGCCCCCCTGTGTAAAAGGTTGAAACACTCCGCGTTATATTTCACGCTCGCAAATATTTTCGTGGTTGATCGTTTTGTGTTGTATTTTAACTGTTTCTAGCTCTCCTATCCACTAGCGATCACTCAGGGGCTGGGAGGTACTCTAGAGAAGTAAGTTTATACCACTGACAAGCTCTGAGTCCGTTGTCTTTACTCTGTTTCCAATTTTTGTTGAGTTAAGCTTGAATTACTCTATGTCAACTTTTCTCTTTCCCTGCTGTGAAGTCAAAACAGCAAAGTACATTGCTTGACTTGGTTATTATGTATCTAAGTGCTACATAGAATGGCTTCATGCTATGGATAAGCTGTACTGTTCATAAACGTTTGCAGTATAGTCCTTCAAACTGCTTTAGTGTACTTTCAGTATACTTTTAGACACACCACGGGCCTTGACCTCCCACGACTTCATAGTAAGGGCTATTCCTTCTTTTATAGCATTTATTTGTTTAGTGATAGTGGCTGCGTGGCTTAGTCGACTTTTTAGAGCTAGATTCTCTTTACTTTTTAGAAAAATCAACATTAAAAGTGATCAATTTCACTGTTTCTATGCACAGCACATTGTAGAGCAGTCAAGACAGGTAATGAGCATGCTGACTATAAAAACAATCCTTTGTAGTTTTAGCCACACCCTATAACGCGGAGTGTTTCACGCAAACATTTTCGTTTCCAATCCCCTTCCTTTTCAATCTATGATTCTACACACACAGTGTCAACACTAATTAGGCCTACCACAATAACTAGATAAGACCCTAGGTTATTTCCCCCTAAAATACCACAACCCAATAGGCACATGACCCTAAGAACCTCTAAATAACAAAGCCAAGTAAACTACAGCAACCCACTCCAAAGAACATAAGATAAGTCCCAAAACCAGTACTGTAATTGAATAGCTAAGCATACCCAAGATGTAATAACTATACATAATTATTGTAACTATGTATATATAGATATTTACTGTGGATGCATGAACAAGATAAACCATTGAAAAGCTAAGCATACCCAATGTGTATACATAATAATAAGCTGTGTAACATACTAAGTTGTGTACAAGTATCTATACTTATATATAAGACTGTGGATGCATTGAACGAGTGGAGAGAGTTGGTACCATCAAAGATCTTTAATCCCCATTCCCGAATCTCAAGGTCGGGCGTTCAAGTGCTCCTTTGGTGTTATCTTAGCTCGTATTTAACTAAAAACTGCTTATAATTATTATAAGGTAACCCATTAACAAAAGTAAGAAGTACAATACATATCCCGTTAACAAAATGGATACATATAGCTATTTAAGATGTGGATACATAGCGACGTTTAAAGTAAGATGTGGATACATAGCTACTCATAAAGTAAGACAATTATGGACACACAGTTACTAAGGTGTGGATATACACAGTTACGTATAAATATTACCACCATACACCCACACATTATACACTGTACCCAAAATCACCACTGCGCCCACGTAAAAAATTAACATATCAACCTCAACAACACAAAAATAGATTAACAGTACATGTAACAGTACATGGTGTGCTCCATGTATCTGAACATTAGTAATAATCACATTATATACATGTATACATCCTGTCCTCTACATGTCATAATTATGACCTACATGTAGCTAGTAGCCATAAAAACAGTTAGTCCATCCCAAATCAAACTACCTGAAGAAAAATGGCAAGCAAAGCACTGTAAGTCAAATATTGCAACCCGTGTAACATTATAACAATTATAATTATTATAATAATTACAGCTTATAATAATACAACAGAGATAGGATTCCTTTAAATTCATGTAAACTAAATTGAGCATTCCGTGTTGAGTGTACGGTAAGATGGCGGCCGAAAAGCCAACATCCCCCAACTATACCTTTTGTATACTTTCTCAAAAAACACACACACACACACACACACACACACACACACACACAGTGGCTAATATAGCAGGACTCCCTCTGCTGCCACTGTTGCCCACAGCCTGCTCCCACCCCCCTCAGCCACACCCTCACAGTCCTCTGAGAGTACAAAGGTCAAGAAGTACGAGAGCATGAAGGTGGAGGACATTGAGAACTAAATCACTGACACTTGCAAAAAAAACATTAGTAGTGTACTCTATTTATTCTTGTATGAAAGAGCAATGTTGTTTTGTCGTAGTGATTATCTTTAGAATTCGATAGTCTATATAGCTATTAATTATACGTGTTTTTCAACGTACTCAACTCTATATAATTAATGCAACCCTTTATTATAATCATTAATATTAATGATAATAATTATAACAAACTTTTTTGAAAACATTTGCTATTAAAAAGAAAATTGTAAAAATAAAACTACTAAGTGATTGTGAAGGAGAGATTGAGTGAGGTCAGTCCGAATTAAGTGATTCAGCAAAAGTGTTCTATTTGAATGTGAGAGCTCCTACTAGGGTAACTCCTAAGCTGATTGCAGCCACTGTGAGCCAGCCAGTAGGGCGGCGGTTCTCAGCTCTCTGGTTTTCAGTTCTCTCTTTGGCTTTCTCAGAGGCATCAATACTCACTGCTCCTTGGATGGCACCCTGGACATGGAGAAATAAAAGTCAACAAAAAATAAAAAAACATGCAGTGAAATAAAGTAGTCAAATACTTAATCTACACATGCATACAACAATCTCTTACCCAACCGCCATGCTCGAGAATCCACTGAGTGAAGTCGTGAAGAAATGTCGTCTGCCATCCAACGATACTGTCTATCAAGGGAGTCTTGTTCTCTTCATACAATCGTTTCGCTAGTACGCTCGTGAAGAAGAGCAGCACTGCAATCTTGCCCCACTTGATGTCGTCTACCATGAGCCTGGAACAAGAGTCTTGATATTCAGCATAGAGTTGTTGGTGAGATATGTCCAGCGTCTTCACTCTGCCCTCAATTTCTTGTTGATGCTTCAGTTTCAGGTCTGTACAGCAAGTTTCCAACGTAGAAATCGCATCTTTAAAACCTTTATCCTTCTCAAGGAGACCCCTCATAAGCTTGGCGTGGCTGTAGTTGCATTTCAGTTGTATCCCGTCTCTCTTCAGCATAAAATCCACAAGGTGATGGCTGATGGCACTGCTTTGGGTTTTGATTTGGTGAAGGTCATCTCTTGAATGGGCCATAGTTGAAGGAGACTTGAGTGGAGACTGGAGAGAGTGGAGGATCGAGTTGATTGGAGCGGAAGTTGGTTGGTCGGGATAACATTGATACACACTAATACAAAGAGCCCTCCTTATATAGTACACCCATAACCCAAGAATTTGTGGTTTTCTCAACATGCGTCCGGTGCTCTCTGATTGGCTGCTCCAATAAATTGAAATATGAATATAATTAAATCTACCATTAAGGAATGTGCTTGAAATTGCTTTTGCAACAGCTCTGTGCGCATGCGCTTTAATTGCATGCAAAATAAAATTGTTTTTTTTTACAAACACAAAATTATTACTGCAAGATTCCTTTCAATAATTTAAAAACTGAAGCAAAAAATGATAAAATGCTTTCATACAAAATGTTATTGTCCCTAACAGTTTGTGGTGACTCTTTTCTGACCAGTGCTCTCATGTATCTCCTGTGAGGGTGGGGTATTGTAATCATGGTGACTTTATTAATCACTTACTCACTGTACTTGGTATCGTCTAGCCTCCTTCACTGGCCTCGCTCTCACACATTTACTCACTCACTTGTACTTCTTGTACTTGGCATTGTCTAGCAGCGCTGTCTTTCTTTCCTCTACTCCTTGTACTCCCGCAATATAGGTTTACTGTATCAACCACTACCAGAAAAATGCTTGAAAATATCAACACTTATGAGTAGACCAATCTAACCCCCTCAACTTCAATTGTAAACAAAAGGTAAACAAAAGTTCCTAACAAAATAATGGCACAATAATTATAAGACTAGCTAGTTACATTATCAACTCACAGAATGTTGCATGAGGTCACCTCCACAATTATCCGTAGCACAGTCTCTTCGGCGTTCTTTACTTCCTTCCTTGAGTCCGTCTCTGACCCTCCTTCAACAACCCTTTCTCCACTGCCAGCTCCTTAGCCTTACCACGATATCTGGGGACATAAATAACTACATGTCTACAGAGGATTTTATATGCTACTTAAATACAGCCACTGTGAACACCTCATTCACACACTGTGGGTATGTGGTTACTTGTCGTTGATATAACATGTGTATCAATCAATCTAAAGTCTTCCGCATGGGATTAAAAAGAGGCCTGATTCTGAAAAAGCACCACTTATAATCATAGATAGCCAACGCTTTTTCCTAAAAATAGAAATGGACAATGTGGACTGGAAACTAATTGCTGATTTATACACACCGTATGGTAGCACACCAACAGCTACTAAATCCATCTTTTAGGTTCCTAACTTCAATAATGGCCTCTATTTTGAGATGCCTTGCAAACTAGTCTGACCTTGGCATTCTGAGAGAGCTGCAGTGATGGCTGTATTGTACGAGTGCCAACAGTCGAGGTACTGGACCAGAGAGATGACGCTGATGGCCACAGCCACAACCACTCGGATGTTCACCTGGGAGGTCCCTCGACAACGGTAGTAGTGATAGTAGTGACGGTACACTTGCTCTGTGGGGGGGCAGTAACTTATTGTGTGAGTGTGTGTGGTGGGCGTACGATGTGAATATGATGCTATTATAGCAACTATTTACTTCCTAAGAATGCATCTCTCTATATAACAACTCCATTAGCATAACTATCCAATTAACAGGCAAACAGAGAACTGCCATTAGAGTAGCCATGGTAAAGTTATCACCAATTGCAGGGGAAGTGTCTCTAGTTACTAGTAGGTAGTGAGTAATAACTACCCCCTAGCCCTGTACCTACCAGGGTTCTCAAGCATGTAGTCATAGTTTGCTCTCCTCCTCATCCTTCAGTATCTTGTAGGTCGTGCTGATGAGCTGGAACCTCTCCCTAGAGCCCTCAGCCTGGAGGGGGGAGTGAGGTATTAGGGGCACACAAAGAAATGGAGAGTATAGTCATGAGGGGAGGGGGTACATACAATGTGTCTATACTGTGCAATTCACTTTACTATGGCACCATTACATTAGATAAAGTTATCATTAAGGCATTTTGTGATGGTTTAGGACTAGCTGTGTATCTACTGAGACTAACCAACTCTCCCTCTGTTACCTTGTTCTTGTCAGGATGGTACTCCAGTGCCAGGTGTCGATAGGCTCTCCTCATCTCAGCCTGTAACCAAGCAACAGTGTGTGAGCACAGTCAATAGCTCCACCACGTACTTACAGCTGTGACATCTTTGTCCACTTGAAGAACTGCATGTAGGGAACGAGAATAATTATCAGCTAGTCAGGTGCAATTCTATTGGCCTGGATAATAGGTAGAAACGGCTCATACAGATAATTATACTGATACACCTGTTTCTACAAATCACAGCATCTTTAGTCAGCTCTAAAATGATTTACATGCATTGAACTAGCTAGCCAGATCTAATAATCCACAACTCCAACCACACACACTCTGTCAATAGTGAGTGTAGGGACTGACCGTCATAGCAGCTCTCTCTGCCACAGTAGAGTTCCTCCAGGAGACCAGCAGCACTGGAGAACAACGCTGACAGAGCACAGGACACCAGGAGAACAGTTAGTGTCTTCATCATATCAGGAGAACTGTCCATGAGCTGGAGGAGGGTCGTTTATGCTGACATTGCAATAGTCTATAAGGGGGAGGGGCTGGTTACACTATTTCATGTTCACTCAAGAAACACTTATTTCAACACTTTGAGCCATACAAAATCATTATTATACTAATCAAGAAATAGTTGCTGTGATACTAATTTTATAGACGGTAGATTGTCTTTTTCTTTTATCGTTCAGCCCCCCATTCATAAGGCACTCTATTGGAGACAGCGACACAGTGGCAGCGTGTGCTATAGGAGATGGTAGATCACCAATGTAGAGCCAGGAGTCCATCGAGGATGAGTAGGCGTAGATCCTTTGAGTGGCTTTACCACTATCCACTCCACCAGCAGCAAAGAGGGTGTCGGATATCGTTACAGGGGAGGGCTGGTAAGACGGTGTGTTAGATATTGTATTCCAGACAGAGTCGGCTTTGTTGGCACTCCCATCATCCTGTCGGTCTGCTGAGATGAGCTTGTCGACTTGAGCAGCACACACCTTGTTTAGACTATCGCTGTTAATTCCCCCCATTAGATACACTGTGTTGTTGTAGACAATTCCTCTTTGGAAACCACAAGCATACGGTAGTCTGTCTGTCTCGCTCCACTGGGAGGTGCTGATGTTGTAGATTTCAACATTATCCGTGTAGATACGAGGGCCCACATCACCTCCTGCTACGACCAGATGTGTTGGGAGACTAACGACTGCTGGCCACTTCCTCGCTGTGGGCATGGGTGGGATCGTCTGTTTCCAGTTCCTTCCTTTGTTAAACACATGTACCACGTTGGGTCTAGAGTAGGAGGAATCCAGACCACCAACTGCTACCAGTTCACCTTTGACCTCCCCTAGACCAAAATAGTGTACAGGAAGTCTGGGCAGAGTTGACCAGACGTCTTGTGGCGGATCGTAACAGTGGACACAGTACTCGTCATCACAGAGTCCTCCACCATAGTAGACCTTGCCATTGATGGTTACCGCTTGCCCAAGAGACATCTTCACTGGAGCCTCAGAGCACTGACTGAAGGACAACTGAACCTGTAGGGACTGGAGAATACAGAGAGTCAATAACTTGTGTTGCATGTAATGGATTGATTGTGTAGCTAGTATAATTAAGGGCATTTGTAACCCTAATCATCAGTTACAAGGTTACGGTCATATACCATAGCGGTTACCATAGCAACAAAAATATTGTCAGTATCGATCCTGTGCATTTATGTAGCCAAGAGCAAATAAGATGCTATAGGTATAGAATTTGTGGTGATTTCAGTAGACTAACAGCACCAGGGATATGCCAATGTCAATGTTAGTACCAACCACTAATGGTTGGTACTAACAGGAGCCCATAAAGAGAAGGAGCGGCTAACTACGGGCATCACGTCTCATAAGTGTTTATGACCGCATTTCCATATATGCAGAGTCACTAAGTGGTTGAATCCCTACACGTGTTATACGCAATGCAGGGATGCGGTTTGCAAGCACTTAGTCGCTTCCATACAAGGAAGTGCGGTTTCACCGGAAATTACGAGACATGATCCCAAAGTGTACGTTGAAGTTAGCCGCTCCTTCTCTTTATGGGCTCCTGGTACTAACCATACACAAGTTTATTCTAATGTACAATCAATACCAGGCCTAGTTGTTGACCTACCGTTATTTTAGGGGACAAATCGGCCTGGGAACGAAGCTATAATTATAGCCCATTGATTGACTACAAGCCACATTAATTTTAACAACTTTGATTCGAATTACTGAGGCATCGCAAATGTTACACAAAACTAAAGTACACAACAACTTCTATTCTAAACCTAGAGACTGCAAAAATATAGTTGTACATGGTGATCAGTTAAAACATTAAACTTTGGACTTGGTACTTCTATTAGGGGGCGATACCATAAGAGATATGAGGGTATTATAATTATTATAGATGTGTGCACTTAGTGGTACAGTGTTGATGAGCTCACCTGTGGTTTGCTGGTCAGGTAGTCTCTGGTTTTGGTCAGTTGGTTGTTTAAACTCTGAATGGTGGTTTTATTCTTCTGAAGGTAAGTGTCCTTGGAGGCAAGCATCGAATCTTTGTGGGTGATAATAGAGTTTTTGTCAGCTAGCTCTTGTTCCACTTGTGCAGTGAGATTGGTGACATCTGTTTCCAGTTGAGCTATTTTCGTAGCTTTAGATACAAGCTCGTTTTGAGTGTAGTTGACGTTGGCAATTTGTTGCTCCACCTCTTCAGTGAGTTGCTTACATCGAGTTTCTAATTTCACAATCCTAGAATTTCTTGAAATAATAAATTCATCTTTCGTGTTAACAATTGTCTCTTTAGCTTCGAGTTGACCTTTAAGATCTTCGTTTTCCAATTTATACTGATCAGTTTCCACAGAGCGCACCAACTGCATACGCTCGACAGTGTTTTCACTTTCTTCCTCTTGTCGTCTTTTCTCCTCCGCCAGTGCCTCGATCTCTCCTGCTTTCTCCTGGATTGCCGAGTCCTTCCTCACAACCTCCTCCTCAAGCTCCCTCTTCTCTGTCAGTAGGGCACTCACTCGCTGGAGCATCTCCACTCTGTTCTCAAAGGAGGGAGGGTGTTCAAGTACCACACCCACCATCCGACCCACTATCTCCGCTGCTCTAGGCCTTTGCTGAGGGTTGTTGCTGAGACAGTGCATGATGAGGTCCATCAGAGGGTGGTCTGGGGAAATTTTTCGAAGAAACTCTTCACGTCGTTTAGCTTCTGTCACTGGTATCAAACCATTGGGATTAGCAGGATCGATTCTGGTGGGGCCGATACTTGGTAGTGGCCACTCTGCTGTGAAGGTGTGAATCATCATGATCCCAAAGGAGAACACATCCACACTGGTGTTGTAGTGGGGGTTGGCAACCATCACTTCGGGGGGCATGTACGCTGGGGTACCAGGGGTCTCCGTCATTCGACTCACTTGAAGGGGGGTCAGTTTCAATATTCGAGTTGGTGGGGAGGAACTCCATGACTAGGATGGGGAACTGAGAGCCTTCCTCAAAACAGACTCCCAGAAACTGGACAATGTTGGGGTGCCTAGTTTGACTGAGCAGGTGACACTCCTCCAGATATACAGTGCTGCATGCCCGATTCCAGTCTCGTAGAGAACTCGGTAAAGTTTCTTGCCGGCACATTTCAGTCCTCGATACTCTAGCTCCATGACAACAGCGTAGGAACCATGTCCTAACTCATTCTCAGTGATGCGAATTTGTCTCAGAGTGAACTGCTCGAAAGCTTGTGGATTTACAGCCATTGTCTTCGATACTGTGGGAATAGAAAAGCATGCAATATGAAAAAGGTAATCCAGCTATTAAAAAGTGAAGTTAAAAAGATTATGTCTTCTTTTAATAGATACTGTGGAATAATAATAGGCACAATCTGGCAAGTGTACTCACCTAGATCTCCTTCTCCCCCTCACTCAGTCTGGTGTGTGGAGATGTGGAGGGTCACTTCAAGCAACTGTTTACCAGAGTCCAGAGCATCCTCTCCAAGAACAAAGACTTTGAGGTAGCTACATACAATGGATGCACACACTCACTGCAGTGCCAGTGCATTTATTGTCCCTTTACGTAGCTGCTGTTGTGTGTTGGATCTTTCTTTAGCTCTGACTGCCAGGAGGAGTGGAGCAAGTATCGGGAGGGGGTGGAAACAGGTAATTAAACGATATTAAATCACCTTCCTCTGACATTTATTACACCCCCATGCACAGTGCCTCTACCGACGTTCATCCTTGGCCCGTGTTGGACTGAGCATGGCCAGTTCTATGGAGACTTGTCACGTGATGGAGGAGAGCTTTGCCCCAATGTCACATGTCTAGGTACAGTGTATGCATGTTGTTAACCACTCTATCAGTACACACATGAGTCACACTCCATTACAGGTCAACATGGAGTGTACAGTGCGTCCAGTGGTCTGAGGGTGGCCTATCTCAGTGGGAGCTACCAGGGGAGGACCTATCAGCATCAAGACAAGGGAGATAATATATTGGTCAGTTCTCTTCTCAATCACCTGGAGAAGTTGTTGAACTAGTTTTTGTTTCTCCCTCTAGCGACCATATTTCACTGACTCTGATGTGTCCTGGCTGGAGGGTCAGTGCAGTGGAGAGGGCTACCGTGGAGTGGACATTCTCCTCACCTCTGATTGGCCCGGGGCAGTGGACAAGTTCACAGTGGCTCCTGTGAGACCTAGCTCCCAGTTATTGTAGGATGGACCAGTACCTTAATAATACCTTATGCTCATGCAGGACGGACTGGACCTGAGTGCAGTGGGGGCAAAGCCTCTGAGTAAACTGGCCATGTGTCTCAAGCCACGCTACCATTTTGCAGCTCTACACCAAACCTTCTATGAGAGAATACCGTACAGGTACAGTACGTCCATCCCTGTAATATTAGAGTACTTGAGTTTACTCCTTAAATAGAGTTCTGTTATCCAATTTCTTGAAGTCCGTTCAGATAGTATGATCAATTTTCCAATGTGATTTGACCAGCGATACAATAAGACATATGAGAGTATCATAATTATTTTAGATGTGTGCTGTAATTATACGTACATCTTACATGTCCTCATCTTTAAATCCCTACACAGTAATACCTCCACAACTTTTGATGCTAACTGTATTGTGCTTCATTTCATGCAGGAATCACAAAATCCTCCAAGGCAAGCCACATCATGTGACACGATTCTTAGCTTTGGCTCAAGTGGGAAATCCAGACAAGAAGAAAAGAGTGAGTTGAAATCATTCTAGTCCCATTAGTATTACATGTTATTAATGATGACATCATCTTCATACCTGCAGTACCTGTATGCATTCTCTGTCACACCCATGAGCTCCATGGACGAGAAAGAGCTGACTCAGCAACCACCCACTGCTACCAACTGTCCCTACACTGAACTAGTCAAATCTTCAGTAAGGAAAACTTCGCATTGTCCCATAATGTCTAGCTATCGTTGAAGGGCCAATATACATGTACATTGCAGTGTAGTAGTAACAGTTAAAAGGTTGAAGGGGCCACTTGGTTGGTGCAAAACACCACCCAAGTGGGACTGCCCCAGGTCTGGAGCGCCGGAAATTTGAGGCAGGAAGCCACACCTTCTCATTGTGACATCATAATTAGCTGCGGCCTAGCTACAAGCTTATTAGCTCTGAACAAGAACTAAAGTCTATATAATAATTATTTTGCACTCTCAAAACCCACCCACACACACACACACACACACACTGAAGTTTGTTATACATTCAAAATGTATAATATATACAGCAGTTCAAAATAAAACATGTATTATCATTCAGAAACGTCCAAAAACTTCTTTCATTCTGATTACAACTTTCTCCTTGTCAATAATTATTGGTTAATTAGAACACCTATCCAACTCAGGAAGCTCTGAAGTTGAGGGGGCCGCTGGCACCCTGGCCCCCCCCTGTTCCTACTCCACTGCATTGTCAATTTTCCAAACAAAAACTTGCGTTATGTAGCACTCTGAGAGTCCTATCTCTAGATATCACCATCTGTGTTGTAGTTCAAATCCACCATGTTTGCAGAGGTCAAAGTTTATTGTGTACCTACCCCACACACTGTGCAGAGGGAGTCTCAAGAGGAGGCTGGGCCTAACTTCTTCTTTGATCAGAGGGCTCTTGATTCTGCTCATCGCAAACAGAAGAGACAACAGGACGGAGGACCCCCTGCAAAAAGACGACCCCCTCCCCAGCCCAGGGGGCCGTGCTGGTTCTGTCTGGGGGGCAAGGAGGTGGAGAAACATCTCGTGGTCTCCATCGGAGATCATGTGAGATAGAGTGTGTTGTACTTGCTAATACTGCACATACAAAATACAATGTAGCTCACAAATAGCAGACCACTAACAGTTTGTATTGTATACCCTATATAGACGTACCTGGCTTTATCCAAGGGTGGGATGGTACCAGAGCATGTGCTGGTCCTACCCATCGGTCACTATGCAGCCTCCACTGACGCACCACCAGTAAGTTCATGTGCTGTGTGTACCACTGCTGTGTGTGTATAGTCATTGTTTGTATTGTGGAGAGTATGTTTCCATGCTCTGTGTGTACTATTTAGCAGTCTGTAGTGGTCAGCCTGTAAGCAGGCCACCCTCTATAATACAGCCAGGTTAATGGGCCCCAAATTCTCCATAGCATGTGTTTGGACCTGTGTTAGCAGACCACCTCTTTAATACAGCCACTGTTGGTCTGCCCACTGTGTAAGCAGAGATCACTATACCATATATCATGCATGTACACTGTATGACCTGTGCTCTATTACTGTAGGAGGTTTTGGAGGAGCTTGGAAAGTTTAAAGAGTGCTCTGAGGAAGTACTTCAACAGCAAAGATCAGTCGTGTGTCATCTTCGAGAGAAACTACAAATCACAGCATCTTCAACTACAGGTCAGTACCGTCAAGGCCGTATTATCATGTGATGTGATTGATACTGTATGGTTGGTGTGTTGAGATTAGGCTACAAGGTTTTGAGGGCAAACATAGGAATGTGATTTCTCTTTTTATGGTTCAGGGACTCTTTCAGCTGCCATAACTTGAATTCTGTGTATTCAATTTCAACGGTTTTATGATTAATTTTCATCTAGCAAAGATCGTGATGTCATACAATATAGATCTTTGAAATCTTATTTGTGAAGCCATTAGCATTCGCAAACTTACATAATAATATTATGTCGAAACATTGTATAAATACGGTACATGTTAGTGTGTGTATGGTAGATGTGTTGACTGATAGTTGTGTATGGTTAGTGTGTGATGGTAATGGTGGTCACTGTAGGTTATTCCAGTGACCAAGATTCCATCTGATGCTCTGAGACAAGCCTTCATAGATTATGGGTGGAGTATGGTGGTGTGGCTTGAGACTGTGCCCAGGGAAACACCACCCTCAGAGGTAACACACACACATCATAGCTGTACCATGTTCTACGTACCATTCTCTAAGCCTTTTATTGCCTCGATTCCAGGCCGATTAAAATACGACCTGGTACCTATTGCATGGTGATAGTGCGCATGCGCTAGTTTATTCACCAGAATCCTTTCTCTCATCTATTTTCTATCTATGTACATCAGCTTAGTATTGCGTTGTTTCAGAAGGCTTTCACACTAGTCTAAAGTCAGAAGAGGCTCTCATCTACCTCTATGACAGTTGCATGGTCAGGATGTCTTACATTGGATCTGTACAGTCTATGTCTATGGGAAGTGTATGGTGCCTCTTGACTTCTACTTGAGAAGACAACCCGGCTATAGGACCATCCTAGATATAGTAGATGAGAGCCTCTTCTGTCTTAAAGTTTGTGTTCAAGCCTTCTAGACCAACGCAATAGATGACATAAGCCACAGCTTCACAGAACTCAGTCATGGAGATAAAGTATTACGGAACATTATTATTCTTAGTAAATGGTATAATTTAGGTTCGTAGTACGATTACCCATATTCTGAGTAATTTGAAGGGCATGCACACTATCACCCATGCAATACCAGGCCATATTTTAATGCGGCCTGTAATCGATGCTAATAAGCGTATAGAATAGGGGCTATAAGCCTTTTAGTTATCAATACTTCTCTTTACCAGAATCTATTAGTTTTGCTACACACACACCCACACACACACACACCCTCTCTGCGGGCCTCCCACCCACCCACACACACACACACACACCCTCTCTGAGGGCCTCCCACCCACCCACACACACACACACACAGATTGCGTACACTGGTGTCCCACACACACACACACCCTCCTCCCCCATACACACCACACACACACACACACACACACACACACACACACACACGCACACGCACCCACACGCACACATACACACACACACAGCTTGTGTACACTGGTGTCCCATACTTCCTGGCAGAGTTTGATGATGGGGAAATGTGTTCACAAGACCATTTTCTCACCAACTCACGCAGACAAACAACCAGATCACTGAATATAGGTTATAGTATGTTTCTACTACTGTGAGCTCATGAGGTAAACAGCACTCTCAAGTGAGTAGGTAAGAACATATCCGTGAGTCTCGTTATACCGACAATGCACACCTCTAACCTTTCTATTGCATACTCAGCAAATGTCTCTTCCACAAATCTGTCATCCTACCTATCGAGTGAATACACAAACTGTTCTAGTTCCTGGAACAATACGTACGGACGTTTCTCTCTCCGATTTGGAAGGTAATTAAAAACCAATTAATGACATGTTGAATGCTTTTATTGGTTGCAATATCGGCTACAGGGAGGTGTTGGCTACTCCTCTCGTTCTGAATCTGCCCAATCAGATCAACTGGAAGTCGTGTCTGGCAACAAAAGACAAGGAGACGAAAGCTGCTCTAGAAATGAGAAATAACTTTGAACATTTTGATTTCACATGCAACTGACAACGATGATTAATTTCTTTATTTTCATTTTGTAGAATTGACGTTTTGTGTATTAGCTAGTTGTCCAATAATAATTATGGTTGGCCATATATATTATAATATAGTTATAGGAGTGCAGATCAATATCAGTGGGCAATTATTTTCCTTGTCCCAATGTTGTATTAGAATGCTGTCCATGAGCTGGAGGAGGGTAGTTATGCTGACATTGCAATAGTCAATAAGGGGGAGGGGCTGGTTACATGCTATACACACATTATATACCTCTACTTATACTGTAACCTCTACTAGTAATTAGTACCATGCAAGCTAGTATAACATGTTTCACTCTAGAAAACAATTATCATGAAAATTTGGGTTATTTATAATTTTATAATTTTACCAAAACAATTAAGAAATAGTTGTTGCAGTTCTAATTTTATACACAGTAGATTGTTCTTCACCATTATTGTTATCTCCCCCAATCATAAGGAACTCTGTTGGAGACAGCGACACAGTGGCAGCGTATGCTATAGGAGATGGTAGATCACCAACGTAGAGCCAGGAGTCCATCGAGGACGAGTAGGCGTAGATCCTTTGAGTGGCTTCACGTTCACTATCCAGTCCACCTACAGCAAAGAGGGTGTCGGATATCGTTACAGGGGAGGGTCGGTAAGACGGTGTATTGGATATTGTATTCCAGACAGAGTCGGCTTTGTTGGCACTCCCATCATCCTGTCGGTCTGCTGAGATGAGCTTGTCGACTTGAGCAGCACACACCTTGTTTAGATTCTTGCCGTCACTTTCCCCCATTAGGTACACTGTGTTATTGTAGACAATTCCTCTTTGGAAACCACAAGCATACGGTAGTCTGTCTGTCTCGCTCCACTGGGAGGTGCTGATGTTGTAGATCTCAACAATATCAGTGTAGCCAACAAAGTCCAATCGACCTCCTGCTACGATCAGATGTGTTGAGAGACTAACGACTGCTGGCCTATACCTCGCTGTGGGCATCGGTGGGATCGTCCGTTTCCAGTTCCTTCCTTTGTTAAACACATGTACCACGTTGGATGTAGATCCGGATGAATCCATACCGCCAACTGCTGCCAGTTCACCTTTAACCTCTCCTAGACTAAAATAGCGTATAGGAAGTCTGGGCAGAGTTGACCAGACGTCTTGTGGTGGATCGTAACAGTGGGCACAGTACAGGTCAGCATAGTCATCACAGACTCCTCCACCATAGTAGACCTTGCCATTGATGGTTATCGCTCGCCCATAAGACATCTTCACTGGAGCCTCAGAGCACTGACTGTAGGACAACTGAACCTGTAGGGACTGGAGAATACAGAGAGTCAATAACTTGTGTTGCATGTAATCAATGATTGTCTATTAAAGGGGATTCGGAATGTAACCCTAATCACATGTTAATGCCAGACGATAAGGTTACAAGGTTACCATAGCAACAAAACCAGTATCGATACTGTGGGACACAAACTATTCTAATTTGGCTCTTATATTGGAGTGGTGATTAGTATACTGTAACAGAATGATCACAATTGGGTACACGGCTAATTAGCTATAGAATTAATTGTACACATAGACATACATGTACGGATAGCTTCCAGGCTGAGATTGTACACATAGATTACAAGCCACACTATAATACACAACAACTGTCATTCTAATTATCGAGGAATCACAAAAAAATGATTTGGTGTTCAACAACAGTAAGCTTTAGACTTAGTACTAGCTTCTATTAGGGTGGCAATAGGAGATATGCCTGTGGCTCACTACAATGGGAACAGTAAGTAAGTGACGTACTAACTAAAGGTAGAATCAATTGAACACATAGCCTGGATTACACGCTGCATTACAACACAGTTGTTCATGCATGGCCATCAATTCATTAGCTTTAGACTTGGCACTAGCTTCTATTGGGGTAGCGATATAATAAGAGATATGAGGGTATCATATTTTAGATGTGTGCACTTAGTGGTACAGTGTTGATGAGCTCACCTGTGGTTTGCTGGTCAGGTAGTCTCTGGTTTTGGTGAGTTGGTCGTTTAAACTCTGAATGGTCGTTTTATTCTTCTGAAGGGAAGTGTCCTTGGAGGCAAGCATCAAATCTTTGTCAGCAATAGTCAAATCTTTGTATGCAATAGTAGAATCTTTGTGGGTAATAATAGAGTTTTTTTCTACTTGCTCTTGTTCCACTTGTGCAGTGAGATTGGTGACATCTGTTTCCAGTTGAGCTATTTTCGTAGCTTTAGATACAAGCTCGTTGTGAGTGTAGTTGACGTTGGCAATTTGTTGCTCCACCTCTTCAGTGAGTTGCTTACATCGAGTTTCTACCTCAGTAATCCTAGCATCTTTCATGTTAACAATTGTCTCTTTATCTTCGAATTGACCTTTAAGATCTTCATTCTCCAATTTCAACTGATCAGTTTCCACAGAGTGCACCAACTGCATACGATCGACAATGTTTTCACTTTCTTCCTCTTGTCGTCTTTTCTCCTCCGCCAGTGCCTCGATCTCTCCTGCTTTCTCCTGGATTGCCGAGTCTTTCCTCACAACCTCCTCCTCAAGCTCCCTCTTCTCTGTCAGTAGGGAACTCACTCGCTGGAGCATCTCCACTCTGTTCTCAAAGGAGGGAGGGTGTTCAAGTACCACACCCACCATCCGACCCACTATCTCCGCTGCTCTAGGCCTTCGCTGAGGGTTGTTGCTGAGACAGCGCATGATGAGGTCCATCAGAGGGTGGTCTGGGGAAATCTTTCGAAGAAACTCTTCACGTCGTTCAGCTTCCGTCACTGGTATCAGTCTGTCAGGATTAGCAGGATCGATTCGTGTCTGGCCGATACTTGGTAGTGGCCACTCTGCTGTGAAGGTGTGAATCATCATGATCCCAAAGGAGAACACATCCACACTGGTGTTGTAGTGGGGGTTGGCAACCATCACTTCGGGGGGCATGTACGCTGGGGTACCAGGGGTCTCTGTCATTCGACTCACTTGAAGGGGGGTCAGGTTCAATATTCGAGCAACCCCCAGATCGGATATCTTGGCCGTCATGTTGGTGGACAAGAGGACATTGTTGGCTGAGAGGTCTCTGTGCACAATGACTGGTGTTTGGCCATGGAGGTAGACCAGGCCCAGTGAGACGTCATTGAGGATGGAGAAGTTGATCTCATCGGGGAGAATACCGTAGCGCTGGAGACAGCTGGTCAAGTTGGTGGGGAGGAACTCCATGACTAGGATGGGGAACTGAGAGCCTTCCTCAAAACAGACTCCCAGAAACTGGACAATGTTGGGGTGCCTAGTTTGACTGAGCAGGTGACACTCCTCCAGATACCTCCGTGCTGCATGCCCGATTCCAGTATCGTAGAGAACTCGGTAAAGCTTCTTGCCGGCACATTTCAGTCCTCGATACTCTAGCTCCATGACAACAGCGTTGGAACCTCGTCCAAACTCATTCTCAGTGATGCGAACTTGTCTCAGAGTGAACTGCTCGAAAGCTTGTGGATTTACAGCCATTGTCTTCGTTACTGTGTGAATAGAAAAGCACGCAATATTAAAAATGCAATCCAGCTGGATATATAACAAAAAAGAATCCTTTCACTATGTACGTCTAGATATATATATTAAAATAATAATAATTATTGCAAAGACTTGCCTTACAGAGAGTGAGGCTCAGGTTTACAGGACAGCTATTCAGTTGATCTTACCTGTACTGTATAAAAAGCTTGGTAGAGGTGAAGTTACAGAGCTAAAAAGCTAGCTGTACTGTAGCGGACACAACAAAAAAGTCAAGAACGATATACGCCCCCTTCTTTGTGCAAGCAAAAGGGGGCGTGGCTACTTGCAAGTTTTGTGCATTATTTAGAATACCAACCAAGTCAAGGATGAAAATGTAAGGAGCTAGCTAGCTCTAGTGCAAGTGTACTCACCTAGATCTCCTTCTCCCCCTCACTCAGTCTGGTGTGTGGAGATGTGGAGGGTCACTTCAAGCAACTGTTTAGCAGAGTCCAGAGCATCCTCTCCAAGAACAAAGACTTTGAGGTAGCTACATATACAATGGATGCACACACTCACTGCAGTGCCAGTGCATTTATTGTCCCTTTATGTAGCTGCTGTTGTGTGTTGGATCTTTCTTTAGCTCTGACTGCCAGGAGGAGTGGAGCAAGTATCGGGAGGGGGTGGAAACAGGTAATTAAACGATATTAAATCACCTTCCTCTGGCATTTATTACACCCCCATGCACAGTGCCTCTACCGACGTTCATCCTTGGCCCGTGTTGGACTGAGCATGGCCAGTTCTATGGAGACTTGTCATGTGATGGAGGAGAGCTTTGCCCCAATGTCACATGTCTAGGTACAGTGTATGCATGTTGTTAACCACTCTATCAGTACACACATGAGTCACACTCCATTACAGGTCAGCGTGGAGTGTACAGTGCGTCCAGTGGTCTGAGGGTGGCCTATCTCAGTGGGAGCTACCAGGGGAGGACCTATCAGCATCAAGACAAGGGAGATAATCTATTGGTCAGTTCTCTTCCCAATCACCTGGAGAAGTTGTTGAACTAGTTTTTGTTTCTCCCTCTAGCGACCATATTTCACTGACTCTGATGTGTCCTGGCTGGAGGGTCAGTGCAGTGGAGAGGGCTACCGTGGAGTGGACATTCTCCTCACCTCTGATTGGCCCAGGGCAGTGGACAAGTTCACAGTGGCTCCTGTGAGACCTAGCTCCCAGTTATTGTAGGATGGACCAGTACCTTAATAATACCTTATGCTCATGCAGGACGGACTGGACCTGAGTGCAGTGGGGGCAAAGCCTCTGAGTAAACTGGCCATGTGTCTCAAGCCACGCTACCATTTTGCAGCTCTACACCAAACCTTCTATGAGAGAATACCGTACAGGTACAGTACGTCCATCCCTGTATGTTTAGACTTAACGTACTTGATGGTATTTTCAAACATTTTTTTTGGAAACGAGCGATGATTTCTTTTTTTCGGAACTTGAAAGGCTTTTTTGTTTTGTTTGAAAATTAATGTGATTCAAAATAACTCTGTCCCTGAGTTTTGGGTGAGATCCAGATATGAGTGAGGGGGGATTTTTGCTGTTTTCGATCCAACCCTACTATTAGCACTACATAATTACGATTTAACGTATTGAAAGGCGTTTTTCTAAATATCAGAAAATGAATTTGCATGATTTGACCAACACAACTAAAGTTTTGACCCTTTAAAATATAATTATACGTACATCTTACATGTCCTCATCTTTAAATCCCTACACAGTAATACCTCCACAACTTTTGATGCTAACTGTATTGTGCTTCATTTCATGCAGGAATCACAAAATCCTCCAAGGCAAGTCACATCATGTGACACGGTTCTTAGCTTTGGCTCAAGTGGGAAATCCAGACAAGAAGAAAAGAGTGAGTTGAAATCATTCTAGTCCCATTAGTATTACATGTTATTAATGATGACATCATCTTCATACCTGCAGTACCTGTATGCATTCTCTGTCACACCCATGAGCTCCATGGACGAGAAAGAGCTGACTCAGCAACCACCCACTGCCACCAACTGTCCCTAAACTGAACTAGTCATATCTTTGGTAAAGAAAACTTCATAATGTCTAGCTATCGTTGAAGGGCCAATATACATGTACATTTGTAGATTGTCCAATTTTCCAAACACACACTTGCGTTATGTAGCACTCTGAGAGTCCTATCTCTAGATATCACCATTTGTGTTGTAGTTCATATTCATCATGTTTGCAGAGGTCAAAGTTTATTGTGTACCTACTCCCACACACACTGTGCAGAGGGAGTCTCAAGAGGAGGCTGGGCCTAACTTCTTCTTTGACCAGAGAGCTCTTGATTCCGCTCATCGCAAACAGAAGAGACAACAGGACAGAGGACCCCCTGCAAAGAGACGACCCCCTCCCCAGCCCAGGGGGCCGTGCTGGTTCTGTCTGGGGGGCAAGGAGGTGGAGAAACATCTCGTGGTCTCCATCGGAGATCATGTGAGATAGAGTGTGTTGTACTTGCTAATACTGCACTTACAAAATACAATGTAGCTCACAAATAGCAGACCACTAACAGTTTGTATTGTATACCCTATATAGACGTACCTGGCTTTATCCAAGGGTGGGATGGTACCAGAGCATGTGCTGGTCCTACCCATCGGTCACTATGCAGCCTCCACTGACGCACCACCAGTGAGTTCATGTGCTGTGTGTACCACTGCTGTGTGTGTATAGTCATTGTTTGTATTGTGGAGAGTATGTTTCCATGCTCTGTGTGTACTATTTAGCAGTCTGTAGTGGTCAGCCTGTAAGCAGGCCACCTTCTGTAATACAGCCAGGTTAATGGGCCCCAAAGTCTCCATAGCATGTGTTTGGACCTGTGTTAGCAGACCACCTCTTTAGTACAGCCACTGTTGGTCTGCCCACTGTGTAAGCAGAGATCACTATACCATATATCATGCATGTACACTGTATAACCTGTGCTCTATTACTGTAGGAGGTTTTGGAGGAGCTTGGAAAGTTTAAGAGTGCTCTGAGGAAGTACTTCAACAGCAAAGATCAGTCGTGTGTCATCTTTGAGAGAAACTACCACCAATCACAGCATCTTCAACTACAGGTCAGTACCGTCAAGGCCGTATTATCATGTCATGTGATTGATACTGTATGGTTGGTGTGTTGAGATTAGGCTACAAGGTTTTGAGGGCAAACGGAGGAATGTGATTTCTCTTTTTATGGTTCAGGACTCTTTCAGCTGCCATAACTTGAATTCTGTGTATTCAATTTCAACGGTTTTATGATTTTAGAAAGAGGCCATCTAGCAAAGATCGTGATGTCATACAATATAGGTCTTTGCAATCTTATTTGTGAAGCCACTAGCATTCGCAAACTTACATAATTATGTCAAAACATTGTATAAATACGGTACATGCTAGTGTGTGTATGGTAGATGTGTTGACTGATAGTTGTGTATGGTTAGTGTGTGATGGTAATGGTGGTCACTGTAGGTTATTCCAGTGACCAAGATTCCATCTGATGCTCTGAGACAAGCCTTCATAGATTATGGGTGGAGTATGGGGGTGTGGCTTGAGACTATGCCCAGGGAAACACCACCCTCAGAGGTAACACACACACATCATAGCTGTACCATGTTGTACATACCATTCTCTAAGCCTTTTATAGCCTCGATTCCAGGCCGATTAAAATACGACCTGGTACCTAGCCTCTTAGTGATCAATACTTCTCTTTACCAGAATCTATTGGTTTTGCTACACACACACCCACACACACCACACACACTCACAAACCTTGCGTACATTCCCCCCACACACACAAACAGCTTACCTCCCACCACCCCCACACACACACACACACACACACACACACACACAGCTTGCGTACACTGGTGTCCCATACTTCCTGGCAGAGTTTGATGATGGGGGAAATGTGTTCACAAGACCATTTTCTCACCAACTCACGCAGACAAACAACCAGATCACTGAATATAGGTTATAGTATGTTTCTACTACTGTGAGCTCATGAGGTAAACAGCACTCTCAAGTGAGTAGGTAAGAACATATTCGTGAGTCTCGTCACACCGACAATGCACACCTCTAACCTTTCTATTGCATACTCAGCAAATGTCTCTTCCACAAATCTGTCATCATACCTATCGAGTGAACACACAAACTGTTCTAGTTCCTGGAACAATACGTACGGACGTTTCTCTCTCCAATTTGGAAGGTAATTAAAAACCAATTAATGACATGTTGAATGCTTTTATTGGTTGCAATATCGGCTGCAGGGAGGTGTTGGCTGCTCCTCTTGTTCTGAATCTGCCCAATCGGATCAACTGGAAGTCATGTCTGGCAACAAAGGACGAGGAGACGAAAGCTGCTCTAGAAATGAGGAAGAACTTTGAACCATAATTATTATTTTGATTTCACATGCAACTGACAACGATGATTAATTTCTTTATTTTCACTTTTACTTTTGTATAATTGACATTTTGTGTATTAGCTAGTTGTCCAATAATAATTATGGTTGGCCATATATATTATATAGTTATAGGAGTGCAGATCAATATCAGTGGGCAATTATTTTCCTTGTCCCAATGTTGTATTAGAATGCTGTCCATGAGCTGGAGGAGGGTAGTTATGCTGACATTGCAATAGTCAATAAGGGGGAGGGGCTGGTTGCATGCTATACACACATTATATACCTCTACTTATACTGTAACCTCTACTAGTAATTAGTACCATGCAAGCTAGTATAACATGTTTCACTCTAGAAAACAATTATCATGAAAATTTGGGTTATTTATAATTTTATAATTATACCAAAACAATTAAGAAATAGTTGTTGCAGTTCTAATTTTATACACAGTAGATTGTCTTCCATTGTTCTCTCCCCCAATCATAATGCACTCTGATGGAGACAGTGACACAGTGGCAGCGTTTGCTATAGGAGATGGTAGATCACCAACGTAGAGCCAGGAGTCCATCGAGGACGAGTAGGCGTAGATCCTTTGAGTGGCTTCACCTTCACTATCCACTCCACCAGTAGCAAAGAGGGTGTCGGATATCGTTACAGGGGAGGGATGGTAAGACGGTGTGTTGGATATTGTATTCCAGATAGAGTCGGCTTTGTTGGCACTCCCATCATCCTGTCGGTCTGTTGAGATGAGCTTGTCGACTTGAGCAGCACACACCTTGTTTAGATTATTGCCGGCATATCCCCCCATTAGGTACACTGTGTTGTTGTAGACAATTCCTCTTTGGTCATAACAAGCATACGGTAGTCTGTCTGTCTCGCTCCACTGGGAGGTGCTGATGTTGTAGATCTCAACAATATCAGTGAAGTCACCATAGTCCATATCACCTCCTGCTACGACCAGATGTGTTGGGAGACTAACGACTTCTGATGAATACCTCGCTGTGGGCATCGGTGGGATCATCCGTTTCCAGTTCCGTCCTTTGTTAAACACATGTACCACATTGGATGTAGAGTAGGATGAATCTGCACCGCCAACTACTACCAGTTCACCTTTGACCTCTCCTAGACAAAAATAGCGTACTGGAAGTCTGGGCAGAGTTGACCAGACGTCTTGTGGCGGATCGTAACAGTGGACACAGTACTCGTCATCATCGTCATCACATTCTCCTCCACCATAGTAGACCTTGCCATTGATGATTACCGCTCGCCCAATATTCATCTTCGCTGGAGCCTCAGAGCACTGACTGAAGGACAACTGAACCTGTAGGGACTGGAGAATACAGAGAGAGTCAATAACTTGTGTGTTGCATGGATTGTGTAGCTTGTAATTAAGAGCATTTGGAATGTATTACCATAGCAACAAAAAATATTATCAGTAATCGATCCTGTGGGACACAAATTATTCTAATTTGAGGGTTATTTATATAATAGTGATTATCATACTGCAACATAATATATTCACAGATTATACGGTAGCCGATTGATTCTTATTGCCGAGGCATCGCAAACAGAATTTTCAGAATACCTTGGTGGAACGTTAATATACACAACAACTTCCATTCTAAACCTAGGCACTGCATAATGTACTTGGCGATCAATTGGAACATTCAACAGTTACCGTAAAGCGACCCTCTAAAATATGCGACACCCAATTATTTTTTAATGTCGTATTTTAAACATGTAAAGATAAATGTAGCCACTCCCTAGCCTCGATTGTAGCCCACTGGAAAATCAGTGTTTTTAAGCGGCCTGAAATCAAGGCAAGTAGACTCTGTAAAGTTACCTCCAATTAGATGCGACCCTCTAAATATGCGACACCAGGACTTCAATATAAATTTTCAACCTCTGGCTTCGTAATTATTAAAAAGTGTCGCTTTAAATCGAGGTCTTAGGGTACTTACTTCTATTAGAGTGATGATACAATAAGAGATATGACAGTCATGTTTAGGTGCAGTGGCGTAGGAAGCAATTTCTCAATGGGGGGGGGGGCTGTAGTTGTTTTAATGGATAAGTGTAAGGCTATCTACATAGTACAGCTTGGATAAGTCATCTCTACTTAGAAATATGGGGGGGGGCTCGATCCAGCCACTGCACTTAGTGGTACAGTGTTGATGAGCTCACCTGTGGTTTGCTGGTCAGGTAGTCCCTGGTTTTGGTGAGTTGGTTGTTTAATCTCTGAATGGTGGTTTTATTCTTCTGAAGGGATGTGTCCTTGGAGGCAAGCATCGAATCTTTGTTAGTGATAATAGAGTTTTTGTCTGCTTGCTCTTGTTCCACTTGTGCAGTGAGATTGGTGACATCTGTTTCCAGTTGAGCTATTTTCGTAGCTTTAGATGCTAGCTCGTTGTGAGTGTAGTTGACGTTGGCAATTTGTTGTTCCACCTCTTCAGTGAGTTGCTTACATTGAGTTTCTACCTCAGTAATTCTAGCATCTTTCATGTTAACAATTGTCTCATTATCTTCAAGTTGATCTTTAAGATCTTCGTTTTCCAATTTCAACTGATCAGTTTCCACGGAGTGCACCAACTTTATACGCTCGACAATGTTTTCACTTTCTTCCTCTTGTCGTCTTTTCTCCTCAGCCAGTGCCTCGTTCTCTCCTGCTTTCTCCTGGATTGCCGAGTCCTTCCTCACAACCTCCTCCTCAAGCTCCCTCTTCTCTGTCAGTAGGGCACTCACTCGCTGGAGCATCTCCACTCTGTTCTCAAAGGAGGGAGGGTGTTCAAGTACCACACCCACCATCCGACCCACTATCTCCGCTGCTCTAGGCCTTCGCTGAGGGTTGTTGCTGAGACAGCACATGATAAGGTCCATCAGAGGGTGGTCTGGGGTAATCTTTCGAAGAAAATGTTCACGTCGTTCAGCTTCTGTCACTGGTATCAGTCTGTCAGGATTAGCAGGATCGATTCTGTTGGGGCCGATCTTTGGTAGTGGCCACTCTGCTGTGAAGGTGTGAATCATCATGATCCCAAAGGAGAACACATCCACACTGGTGTCGTAGTGGGGGTCGGCAACCATCACTTCGGGGGGCATGTACGCTGGGGTGCCAGGGGTCTCCGTCATTCGACTCGCTTGAAGGGGGGTGAGGTTCAATATTCGAGCAACCCCCAGATCAGATATCTTGGCCGTCATGTTGGTGGACAAGAGGACATTGTTGGCTGAGAGGTCTCTGTGCACAATGACTGGTGTTTGGCCATGGAGGTAGACCAGGCCCAGTGAGACGTCATGGAGGATGGAGAAGTTGATCTCATCGGGGAGAATACCGTAGCGCTCGAGACAGCTGGTCAAGTTGGTGGGGAGGAACTCCATGACTAGGATGGGGAACTGAGAGCCTTCCTCAAAACAGACTCCCAGAAACTGGACAATGTTGGGATGCCTAGTTTGACTGAGCAGGTGACACTCCTCCAGATACCTTCGTGCTGCATGCCCGATTCCAGTATCGTAGAGAACTCTGTAAAGCTTCTTGCCAGCACATTTCAGTCCTCGATACTCTAGCTCCATGACAACAGCGTAGGAACCTCGTCCAAACTCATTCTCAGTGATGCGAATTTGTCTCAGAGTGAACTGCTCGAAAGCTTGTGGATTTACAGCCATTGTCTTTGTTACTGTGGGAATAGAAAAGCACGCAATATTAAAAATGCAATCCAGCTGGATATGTAACAAAAAAGAATCCTTTCACTATGTACGTCTAGATAATATTAAAATAATCAGTAATAATTATTGCCAAGACTTGAAAAACAAAGCCTTACAGAGAGTGAGGCTCAAGTTTACAGGAGTACGTTATGGTAGGTATATAAAAGCTATTTAGTTGATCTTACCTGTACTGTATAGAAAGCTTGATAGAGTGAAGTTACAGAGCTAGAGAACTGTAGAAAGAAAAGGAGATACGCCCTTTCTTTGTGCAAGCAAAAGCGAAGGGGTGTGGCTGGTATTTGCTAACAAGGTTTTGTGCATTATTTAGAATACCACCAAGTCAAGGATGAAAATGTAAGGAGCTAGCTAGCTCTAGTGCAAGTGTACTCACCTAGATCTCCTTCTCCCCCTCACTCAGTCTGGTGTGTGGAGATGTGGAGGGTCACTTCAAGCAACTGTTTAGCAGAGTCCAGAGCATCCTCTCCAAGAACAAAGACTTTGAGGTAGCTACATACAATGGATGCACACACTCACTGCATGCAGTGCCAGTGCATTTATTGTCCCTTTATGTAGCTGCTGTTGTGTGTTGGATCTTTCTTTAGCTCTGACTGCCAGGAGGAGTGGAGCAAGTATCGGGAGGGGGTGGAAACAGGTAATTAAACGATATTAAATCACCTTCCTCTGACATTTATTACACCCCCATGCACAGTGCCTCTACCGACGTTCATCCTTGGCCCGTGTTCGATTGAGCATGGCCAGTTCTATGGAGACTTGTCACGTGATGGAGGAGAGCTTTGCCCCAATGTCACATGTCTAGGTACAGTGTATGCATGTTGTTAACCACTCTATCAGTACACACATGAGTCACACTCCATTACAGGTCAGCGTGGAGTGTACAGTGCGTCCAGTGGTCTGAGGGTGGCCTATCTCAGTGGGAGCTACCAGGGGAGGACCTATCAGCATCATGCAAGACAAGGGAGATAATCTATTGGTCAGTTCTCTTCCCAAACACCTGGAGGAGTTTTTGAACTAGTTTTTGTTTCTCCCTCTAGCGACCATATTTTACTGACTCTGATGTGTCCTGGCTGGAGGGTCAGTGCAGTGGAGAGGGCTACCGTGGAGTGGACATTCTCCTCACCTCTGATTGGCCCGGGGCAGTGGACAAGTTCACAGTGGCTCCTGTGAGACCTAGCTCCCAGTTATTGTAGGATGGACCAGTACCTTAATAATACCTTATGCTCATGCAGGACGGACTGGACCTGAGTGCAGTGGGGGCAAAGCCTCTGAGTAAACTGGCCATGTGTCTCAAGCCACGCTACCATTTTGCAGCTCTACACCAAACCTTCTATGAGAGAATACCGTACAGGTACAGTACGTCCATCCCTGTATTTTGATGTATTAGAGTCTGCTCTTTAAATTGAGTTCTGATGTTCTAGAAGCCTGGTATTCTTAAAATTTTTTTTGAAACGAGCGATAATTTCTTTTTTTCGGAAGAATGCCTTAACTTGAAAGGCTTTTTTTGTAAATGTGATTCAAAATAACTCTGTATCTGAGTTTTGGGTGAGATCCAGATATGAGTGAGGGGGGATTTTTGCTGTTTTCGATCTAACCCTACTATTAGCACTACATAATTACGATTTAATGTATTGAAAGGCGTTTTTCTAAATATCAGAAAATAAATGTGATTTGACCAACGCAACTAAAGTTTTGACCCTTTAAAATATAATTATACGTACATGTTACATGTCCTCATCTTTAAATCCCTACACAGTAATACCTCCACAACTTTTGATGCTAACTGTATTGTGCTTCATTTCATGCAGGAATCACAAAATCCTCCAAGGCAAGCCACATCATGTGACACGGTTCTTAGCTTTGGCTCAAGTGGGAAATCCAGACAAGAAGAAGAGAGTGAGTTGAAATCATTCTAGTCCCATTAGTATTACATGTTATTAATGATGACATCATCTTCATACCTGCAGTACCTGTATGCATTCTCTGTCACACCCATGAGCTCCATGGACGAGAAAGAGCTGACTCAGCAACCACCCACTGCCACCAACTGTCCTTACACTGAACTAGTCAAATTTTTGGTAAGGAAAACTATTATCCCATAACGTCTAGCTATTGTTGAAGGGCCAATTAATATACTAATTTTCCAAACAAAAACTTGCGTTATGTAGCACTCTGAGAGTCCTATCTCCATTTGTGTTGTAGTTTAAATCCACCCATGTTTTCGGAGGTCAAAGTTTATTGTGTACCTACCCCACACACTGTGCAGAGGGAGTCTCAAGAGGAGGCTGGGCCTAACTTCTTCTTTGATCAGAGAGCTCTTGATTCTGCTCATCGTAAACAGAAGAGACAACAGGACGGAGGACCCCCTGCAAAGAGACGACCCCCTCCCCAGCCCAGGGGGCCGTGCTGGTTCTGTCTGGGGGGCAAGGAGGTGGAGAAACATCTCGTGGTCTCCATCGGAGATCATGTGAGATAGAGTGTGTTGTACTTGCTAATACTGCACATACAAAATACAATGTAGCTCACAAATAGCAGACCACTAACAGTTTGTATTGTATACCCTATATAGACGTACCTGGCTTTATCCAAGGGTGGGATGGTACCAGAGCATGTGCTGGTCCTACCCATCGGTCACTATGCAGCCTCCACTGACGCACCACCAGTGAGTTCATGTGCTGTGTGTACCACTGCTGTGTGTGTATAGTCATTGTTTGTATTGTGGAGAGTATGTTTCCATGCTCTGTGTGTACTATTTAGCAGTCTGTAGTGGTCAGCCTGTAAGCAGGTCACCCTCTATAATACAGCCAGGTTAATGGGCCCCAAAGTCTCCATAGCATGTGTTTGGACCTGTGTTAGCAGACCACCTCTTTAGTACAGCCACTGTTGGTCTACCCACTGTGTAAGCAGAGATCACTATACCATATATCATGCATGTACACTGTATGACCTGTGCTCTATTACTGTAGGAGGTTTTGGAGGAGCTTGGAAAGTTTAAGAGTGCTCTGAGGAAGTACTTCAACAGCAAAGATTAGTCGTGTGTCATCTTCGAGAGAAACTACAAATCACAGCATCTTCAACTACAGGTCAGTACCGTCAAGGCCGTATTATCATGTGATGTGATTGATACTGTATGGTTGGTGTGTTGAGATTAGGCTACAAGGTTTTGAGGGCAAACAGAGGAATGTGATTTCTCTTTTTATGGTTCAGGGACTCTTTCAGCTGCCGTAACTTGAATTCTATTTCAACGGTTTTATGATTTTACAAAGAGGCCATCTAGCAAAGATCGTGATGTCATACAATAATTTTATAGGTCTTTGAAATCGTATTTGTGAAGCCATTAGCATTCGCAAACTTACATTATTATTATGTGGAAATATTGTATAAATACGGTACATGTTAGTGTGTGTATGGTAGATGTGTTGACTGATAGTTGTGTATGGTTAGTGTGTGATGGTAATGGTGGTCACTGTAGGTTATTCCAGTGACCAAGATTCCATCTGATGCTCTGAGACAAGCCTTCATAGATTATGGGTGGAGTATGGGGGTGTGGCTTGAGACTGTGCCCAGGGAAACACCACCCTCAGAGGTAACACACACACATCATAGCTGTACCATGTTCTACATACCATTCTCTAAGCCTTTTAGTGATCGAAACTTCTCTTTACCATAATGTATTGCTACACACACACTCCTCCCATCACCCACACACACACACACACACACACACGCAGCTTGATGACATGTTGAATGCTTTTATTGGTTGCAATATCAGCTGCAGGGAGGTGTTGGCTGCTTCTCTCGTTCTGAATCTGCCCAATCGGATCAACTGGAAGTTGTGTCTGGCAACAAAGGACGAGGAGACGAAAGCTGCTCTAGAAATGACATTTGATTTCACGCTGACACTGATTCATTTTCACTTTCACTTCTGTATAATTGACGTTTTGTGTGTTTGTTGTCCCTATATATGCATGATAGTATTATACGAGCAATAATAATTATAGTTGAGCCAAAATACCTGCCACTATTATACACTTATAGCGAGCGAAGGTCAATTTTCAATATCACTGAAGACTGAAGACTGTCCCAAAATATTAATGTTGTATTAGAATGCAATGGGGTCCATGAGCTGGAAGAGGGTCGTTTATGCTGACATTGTAATGTCTATGATTAAGGGGAGGGGCTGGTTATACATGCATGCTGCACACACAAAACCTCTACTTAACCTCTATCATGTACCATGTAAGTATAATATTATTATATGCAGCATGTTTTCAAGAAAACGATTATTATGAACATTTGAGGTATATTTATGCCAAAACATTCTCAAGAAATAGTTATTGCAGTTCTAATTTTATACACAGTTGATTGTCTTCCATTGTTCCATCCCCCAATCATAAGGCACTCTGTTGGAGACAGTGACACAGTGGCAGCGTGTGGTATAGGAGATGGTAGATCACCAACGTAGAGCCAGGAGTCCATCGAGGATGAGTAGGCGTAGATCCTTTGAGTGACTTCACTATCCACTCCACTAACAGCAAAGAGGGTGTCGGATATCGTTACAGGGGAGGGCCGGTAAGACGGTGTATTGGATATTGTATTCCAGACAGAGTCGGCTTTGTTGGCACTCCCATCATCCTGTCGGTCTGCTGAGATGAGCTTGTTGACTTGAGCAGCAAACACCTTGTTTAGATTGTTGCCGTCAAATCCTCCCATTAGGTACACTGTGTTGTTGTAGACAATTCCTCTTTGGTCAGCACAAGCATACGGTAGTCTGTCTGTCTCGCTCCACTGGGAGGTGCTGATGTTGTAGATCTCAACATTATCAGTGTAGATACGAGGGCCCAACCCACCTCCTGCTACGATCAGATGTGTTGGGAGACTAACGACTGCTGGCCACTTCCTCGCTGTGGGCATGGGTGGGATCGTCTGTTTCCAGTTCCTTCCTTTGTTAAACACATGTACCACGTTGGATCTAGAGTAGGAGGAATCCATACCGCCAACTGCTACCAGTTCACCTTTGATCTCTCCTAGACCAAAATAGCGTACAGGAAGTCTGGGCAGAGTTGACCAAACGTCTTGTGGCGGATCGTAACAGTGGACACAGTACTCGTCATCGTCATCACAGTGTCCTCTACCATAGTAGACCTTGCCATTGATGGTGACCGCTTGCCCACTAGACATCTTCACTGGAGTCTCAGAGCACTGACTGTAGGACAACTGAACCTGTAGGGACTGGAGAATACAGAGAGTCAATAACTTGTGTTGCATGTGATTAGGGGCATATTTGGCTATCTAATAACAGGGAATCAATGTAAGGTTCACTCAGACAAGAGGGCTAGTAGTTCAAGGTTACTATAGCAACAAATAATATATTATAAGCATCCTGTGGGCTCGACACAAATATCGTATAGAGGGTTATTTTCATATGGTGGAAATGTTTGTACTTTTCATATTAGTAGAGCTCATATGAAAATTAATACTGTAAAATTTTTCTGGCACAATAATTATGTTCAACATCACTATCCTGAGTAGCCTTGATTCCAGGCCGCGAAGAGAAAGGCGGCCTGGTATACTTTGTATGCGCATGCGCGAAATAATTGACAACAATTTCATCATACAAAATTTTATTGTAAAAAACGGACAAAGTTACGACAATGTAACCACAATGGCAGCTTTTAATCAAAGTAGAATAATTATGCTGCAGCAGTGTTACTTCTTCTAGCTCTGTTTATCAAAGAGACAGTTCAAGAAGGCCTCCCAGACAGCTAGAGCTTGCCAGCTAGGAAGAGTGGTTGACTCTTTACTACATCAGTAGTAGATCTTGAGTGAATATTAAACTTCCTGAGTGTCGAGTTAAAGCTTATTAGAAGCTTTCAGGAGTAATCATTAGCTTCTTTATCTTCAGCAATGACTTCCTGTCGAACATAAAGGCAAGATTTAGTAGCAGAAGACTTGCCTGGTCCATATTACCACAGCCTCATCAGGGGACCCACAGGAACACATCATGCCTTTCATAACATCTGTAAGCCTTACAGTGTAGGGTGTCGTTAAGTAGAGACTGACTTGGCTTGATACAATAAAGGGCGTAAGAACTCAGTCATCTTTGCACAATACTTCTATGTAACGGACTGTAACTTCAGAATACAAATAGTATACGGTTTATTTTACTGACAGTATCCACAATTACACGGATTACCCCCTTTTTTGAGGTAATGTACGCGCATGCGCATACAAGGTATACCAGGCTGCCATGCGCATACAAGGTATACCAGGCTGCCTTTCTCTTCGCGGCCTGGAATCGAGGCTATATCCTGAGCTGTACGAATAAGAAAATTTTAAATAGGCATATGAACCAATGAAAATTACCCACTATAAGGTATATATTTTTTGTTACTATGGTAACCTTGAACCACAAAAATAGACCTACTATTGGCACTTATATTTGGAGTGGTGATTAGCATACAATACGATGGCTATGTACACTACGAGTAATTGTACATGACCATTTATTACAAGCCACACTATACACAACAACTTGAATTTTAATTACCGAGGCATCGCAAAAAAGAAAATACTTCGTCCTGTATTGGAACAGTAAGCTTTGGACTTGGTACTTCTATTAGGGTGGTGATATAATAAGAGATATGAGGGTATCATATTTTAGATGTGTGCACTTAGTGGTACAGTGTTGATGAGCTCACCTGTGGTTTGCTGGTCAGGTAGTCTCTGGTTTTGGTCAGTTGGTTGTTTAAACTCTGAATGGTAGTTTTATTTTTTTGAAGGTAAGTGTCCTTGGAGGCAAGCATCGAATCTTTGTCAGCAATAGTCAAATCTTTGTGGGTGATAATAGAGTTTTTTTCTGCTAAATGAGCTAGCTCTTGTTCCACTTGTGCAGTGAGATTGGTGACATCTGTTTCCAGTTGAGCTATTTTCGTAGCTTTAGATACAAGCTCGTTGTGAGTGTAGTTGACGTTGGCAATTTGTTGCTCCACTTCTTCAGTGAGTTGCTTACATCGAGTTTCTACCTCAGTAATCCTAGCATCTTTGGAGAGAATAAATGCATCTTTTGTGGCAGCCAATGATTCTTTGAGCTCCAATTCAACTCTGAGATCCTCTACCTCTACACTATGTTCAGTTACTAGTTGATCAGTTTCCACAGAGTGCACCAACTGCATACGCTCAACAGTGTTTTCACTTTCTTCCTCTTGTCGTCTTTTATCCTCCGCCAGTGCCTCGTTCTCTCCTGCTTTCTCCTGGATTGCCGAGTCCTTCCTTACAACCTCCTCCTCAAGCTCCCTCTTCTCTGTCAGTAGGGCACTCACTCGCTGGAGCATCTCCACTCTGTTCTCAAAGGAGGGAGGGTGTTCAAGTACCACACCCACCATCCGACCCACTATCTCCACTGCTCTAGGCCTTTGCTGAGGGTTGTTGCTGAGACAGCGCATGATGAGGTCCATCAGAGGGTGGTCTGAGGGAATCTTTCGAAGAAACTCTTCACGTCGTTCAGCTTCCGTCACTGGTATCAAACCATTGGGATTAGCAGGATCGATTCGTGTCTGGCCGATACTTGGTAGTGGCCACTCTGCTGTGAAGGTGTGAATCATCATGATCCCAAAGGAGAACACATCCACACTGGTGTCATAGTGGGGGTTGGCAACCATCACTTCGGGGGGCATGTACGCTGGGGTACCAGGGGTCTCCGTCATTCGACTCACTTGAAGGGGGGTCAAGTTCAATATTCGAGCAACCCCCAGATCGGATATCTTGGCCGTCATGTTGGTGGACAAGAGGACATTGTTGGCTGAGAGGTCTCTGTGCACAATGACTGGTGTTTGACCATGGAGGTAGACCAGGCCCAGTGAAACGTCATGGAGGATGGAGAAGTTGATCTCATCGGGGAGAATACCGTAGCGCTCGAGACAGCTGGTCAAGTTGGTGGGGAGAAACTCCATGACTAGGATGGGGAACTGAGAGCCTTCTTCAAAACAGACTCCCAGAAACTGAACAATGTTGGGGTGCCTAGTTTGACTGAGCAGGTGACACTCCTCCAGATACCTTCGTGCTGCATACCCGATTCCAGCTTCATACAGAGCTCTGTGAAGCTTCTTGCCGGCACATTTCAGTCCTCGATACTCTAGCTCCATGACAACAGCGTAGGAACCATGTCCAAACTCATTCTTAGTGATGCGAATTTGTTTCAGAGTGAACTGCTCGAAAGCTTGTGGATTTACAGCCATTGTCTTGGTTACTGTGGGAATAGAAAAGCATACAATATTAAATTAATAGGCAATCTAAACAAGTCAATTAGAATCCTTTTTTCTTTTTTGCATGCATGGAATGTAAAGCATTGTTAGCTGCCTTACAGGACCATAATCTTATGCAGTTACAGTATTCTTACCTGTAAAGAAAGCTTGATCTTTTGTGCAAGTGATCTTTGTGCATCATGTACATGAAGATGAGCA
This sequence comes from Halichondria panicea, assembly GCF_963675165.1. Lineage (NCBI taxonomy): Eukaryota > Metazoa > Porifera > Demospongiae > Suberitida > Halichondriidae > Halichondria > Halichondria panicea. Next base: position 972,542 of record NC_087379.1, read on the forward strand.
GCCAAAAGTTCATGGTACGACTTTTTTGCAGCAAAAGGAGGTGTGGCTCGTACAGCTTGCGCATTATTTAGAATACAACACATCACTATCGCCTCTCCACAGGCCTCGCGCGCTCCAGGCGCTAGGCTGGCTGCACTGTACTAGATCTGAAAATAGAAAATCAAGCTCAACTCTCTTCAGCTGGTATGCTTAGACTAGAGCATTCAGTACTAAAGTTACTACTGATGAGTGATTGTATAATGTGTTTGAAGCGATTGCATGGAACAGTATTCTGTTATATTTGATTGGTGAGTGAGCAACCAACTAATCTCAACTGTCCCCTCCTCCCCACACGTACACAGAACAAGGTGTCCGTACGTAACCATCAACTGCCCACCTTCCCCCTGCCACCCTGGAGAGTATGTGTTATCCTACAGAGTTAGTTATCCGGACACAGCCAATTTTGGAGTATCGTCCTCTCAGAGTATCAGTGTACAATGTAGACAACTTGGCCTGGTGGTCAACCAGCAACCCCTACTCTGTAACACCACCTTTATTCTCTACCCCTATCCCAGTGTGAGCCTTGTGGACATGAGCAGTGGCAGTGTTGTCGAGGAGAGAGGATGGAGGAACAACAATTGGACTGTCGTTGCTAGTATCAGAACAGATGCCGATCGTGGCAAAGAAGTCGGGAGATATGAAGAAACTTACGCTGTTTTCAGAGACATTGAGATAAAATCTGCTGGCGATTACGTGCTTTTGTTTGAAGCGTATGCCGAACCTGCAGAAGCTGATCTAAGGTCGTCAACTGTGTACTCTGACCTCTTCACTATTACCCAGCATCAAATCACAAAGTTAGATATCACTTATGATGTAGATTTCAACACGACCATTGGAGATCAAAGAGATGCATTCATTACTGCATTCCTGGTCAAATTCCGATCTTCCTATCCTCAAGTTGAGATTATTAATGTGACCCTCACAGAAGGTAGCATCATTGTTGGTGTCACAGTAACAGCAGTTCATTTTCAACGGTACAACATTGACCCCATTCAACGTGGCTCAAGACCCAGCGTTCCCAGTGGTGATCCCAACACTACCACCGAGCATCCTTGAAGAGCACTTTGTACTCATACTAGCCATTGTGATACCTGGTGTGGTGCTCATTGTGTCATTCTTATTTATGCTGGTCGTCTGTTGCTGTGTGTGTCATCACAAGAAGAACAGGAAATCACTTAAACTTGAGGTGAGTACATGTATATAATTAAGAATGTGGCCTTGACTGGTATGCTTACATTGGAATTGTTGCCATAATTGTAGCTGTTGCGTAAGTGAAAATAATAAGTGATTATAGTGGAACTGTAATTATGCTGTGTGCTAATTACATGTACGTATGTCCACTATCGTAATATTATTCCTTATGCTGAGTAGAGCAACCATCTCAACTGTCCCCTCCTCCCCACACGTACACAGAACAAGGTGTCCTCACATGATTCAGAGGAACGATACGTAACCAACAACCGCCCACCTTCCCCCGGCTCTGTCACTGACTACTATCTCCTCCCAGACAGAAATGGAAAAGATGTCGACACCCAATCCTTCGAATCCCACGAGCTCAACTCTCTGGCCTCCACTCCAGTTAGTCAGAGGAAGACAAACGTCCTAGTCTCTGAGAGTGTGGATGTCAAAGTCAGAGCAAAATCTATCAAGACTCCGGACGTGTTCTTTGCCAATCCCAGTGCCGAGGAGGCACTAAAGGATGAGAAGTTGGAGACACTAGATACCAATTTTGATGAAGTGGTTCATTTACCAACCACCAGCCAAAATATCTACTCCACCAATACCAGCGGCAGTACCAACAACAATACTGGTAAGTTAATTTTTCGTAAATCTCTCCTTTGATTGGCCGAATGCATGTACCTCTACAGTACCTTTGAAAGCTGTTCGTATGAATAGTGCAATGTAGCTACTACATGTATATATCCTCTTACTGTATAGCGTGCTGAACTAACCCCCCCCCCACACACACAGTAGCATATGAGAGCAGGACTCCCTCTGCTGCCACTGTTGCCCACAGCCTGCTCCCACCTCCCTCAGCCATACCCTCACAGTCCTCTGAGAGTACAAAGGTCAAGAAGTACGAGAGCATGAAGGTGGAAGACATTGAGAACTAAATCACTGACACTTGCAAAAAAAAACATTAGTAGTGTACTCTATTTATTCTTGTATGAAAGAGCAATGTTTTTTTGTCGTAGCGATTATCTTAGAATCTGATAATCTAATGTCTATGTATTATTAATTTTGTGTAAAATTTAATTAGCTGCATGTATCTGTGTGCAAGACTCCTAAGCAGTTCGACTGATACTATATAAATTATAAATTGTACAGCTATATTATAGCTATAATATTTATTATATATACATGTGTACGCGTGTTTTTCAACACACTCAAGATCAATTCAACGTACTCTAATCCAACCTTTTATTATCATAATTATTAATAATAATTAATAATTAATGGTATAATTATAAGAAACTTTTTTGAAAATATTTGCAAGAAAATTGTAAAAATAAAACTACTAAGTGATTGTGAAGGAGAGATTGAGTGAGGTCGGTCTGAATTAAGTGATTCAACAAAACTGTTCTATTTGAATGTGAGAGCTCCTACTAGGGCAACTCCTAAGCTGATTGCAGCAACTGTGAGCCAGGCAGTAGGGCGGCGGTTCTCAGCTCTCTGGTTTTCAGTTCTCTCTTTGGCTTTCTCAGAGGCATCAATACTCACTGCTCCCTTGATGGCACCCTGGATGTGGAGAAATAAAATTCAACAAAAAATAAATAAAAATGCAGTGAAATACAGTAGTTAAATACTCTACAAATGCATACAATAATCTCTTACCCAACCGCCATGCTCGAGAATCCACTGAGTGAAGTCGTGAAGAAATGTTGTCTGCCATCCAACGATACTGTCTATCAAGGGAGTCTTGTTCTCTTCATACAATCGTTTCGCTAGTACGCTCGTGAAGAAGAGCAGCACTGCAATCTTGCCCCACTTGATGTCGTCTACCATGAGCCTGGAACAAGAGTCTTGATATTCAGCATAGAGTTATTGGTGAGATATGTCCAGCATCTTCACTCTGCCCTCAATTTCTTGTTGATGCTTCAGTTTCAGGTCTGTACAGCAAGTTTCCAACGTCGAAATCGCATCTTTAAAACCTTTATCGTTCTCAAGAAGACCCCTCATAAGCTTGGCGTGGCTGTAGTTGGATTTCAGTTGTATCCCGTCTCTCTTCAGCATAAAATCCACGAGGTGATGGCTGATGGCACTGATTTGGGTTTTGATTTGGTGAAGGTCATCTCTTGAATGGGCCATAGTTGAAGGAGACTGGAGTGGAGACTGGAGAGAGTGGAGGAGCGAGTTAGATTGGAGCGGAAGTTGGTTGGTCGGGATAACATTGATACACTAATACAAAGAGCCCCTCCTTATATAGTACACCCATAACCAAAGAATTTGTGATTTTCTCAACGTCCGGTGTTATAATTGAAATATGAATATCATTAAATATACCACTAAGGAATGTGCTTGAAATTGCTTTTGCAACAGCTCTGTGCGCATGCGCTTTAATTGCATGCAAAATAAATTTTACAAACACAAAATAATTATTACTGCAAGATTCCTTTCAATAATTTAAAAACCGAAGCAAAAATGATAAATAATTATGCTTTCATACAAAATGTTATTGTCCCTAACAGTTTGTGGTGACTCTTTTCTGACTGACCAGTGCTCTCATGTATCTCCTGTGAGGGTGGGGTATTGTAATCATGGTGACTTTATTAATCACTTACTCACTGTACTTGGTATCGTCTAGCCTCCTTCACTGGCCTCACTCTCACACATTTACTCACTCACTTGTACTTCTTGTACTTGGCATTGTCTAGTAGCGCTGTCCTTCTTTCCTTTCCTCCTTGTACTCCGCAGCATAGGTTTACTGTATCAACCACTACCAGAACAGAAATTAATGCTTGAAATATAAACACTTGGGAGTAGACCAACCTACCCCCCTCAACTTGTAAACAAAAGGTAAACAAAAGTTCCTATCAAAATAATGGCACAATAATTATAAGACTAGCTAGTACATCATCGACTCACAGAATGTTGAGGTTCTCCTCCACAATTCTCTGTAGCACAGTCTCTTCGTCGTTCTTTATTTCCTCCTTTGAGTCCATCTCTCTGACCCTCCTTCAACAACCCCTTCTCCACTGCCAGCTCCTTAGCCTTACCACGATATCTGGGGACATAAATAACTACATGTCTACAGAGGATTTTATATGCTACTTAAATACAGCCACTATGAACACCTCATTCACACACTGTGGGTATGTGTTTACTTGCCGTTGATATAAAATGTGTATCAATCAATCTAAAGTTTTCTGTATGGGCTTAAAAAGAGGCCTGGTTCTGAAAAAGCACCACTTATAAATTATAGATAGCCAACGCTTTTTTCCTAAAAATAGAAATTGACAATGTGGACCGGAAACTAATTGCTGATTTATACACACTGTATGGTAGCACACCAACAGCTACTAAATGCATCTTTTAGTTCCTAACTTCAATAATGGCCTCTGTTTTGAGACGCCTTGCAAACTAGTCTCACCTTGGCATTCTGAGAGAGCTGCAGTGATGACTGTATTGCACGAGTGCCACCAGCCGCCGAGGTACTGGACAAGAGAGATGACGATGATGGCCACACCCACAACCACTCAGATGTTCACCTGGGGGGTCACTCAACGACGGTAGTAGTGATAGTAGCGATGGTACCCTTGCTCTGTGGGGGGGGCAGTAACTTATTGTGTGAGTGTGTGTGGTGGGCGTACGATGTGAATGATGCTATTATAGCAACTATTTACTTCCTAAGGATGCATCTCTCTATATAACTAGTGTTCAAGCTGGCGCTGTGCTAATGCCTCTCGCCATGATTTGCTTTCGCTCAAAAGTATAGAAGAGAAAGTATAGAAGAGGAAAAAGTGTATAAAATAATCTGTCTAAAACTGACTTGCAATTGTATAATTATGGTATCATTGTTGTGTTTTGTGGCTGCTTATACCAGGACCTCAAGGATCTAGGAAGCAACAAAGAAGAAGATTTTGTTTTCAATTAATTATAAGCGGAAGTGCATAATTATTTCATAAAGTTAGCTTATCTATATAAATTCACTGAGAAGAAAAGACTTATTACATGCATCTATTGTTGTATTATGTGGCTTTAATACCAGGACCTCAAGAAAGAAGAAAATTGGATCTGTAGTTCATGCAGTGTATAATTATAATATTTAAGAAGAAAAGACTTGTGTACATGCATATTGTTATCTATAGTAGTGTTTTGTGGCTTACCAGGCCCTCAAGAAAAATATGATTCTGCCAGGAGGATCTGGATCTGGGGAATGAGCGCGCATGCGCATTACATCCATAGGAATAATTAAAGGGTGTGTCCAAAGAGATCAATTTCACAAATGGCTACTGCTAGCTAGCTGTTTTAACAGGTATTTTCTGAGTCTTGTAGCTAACAAAAAGCTAGCGCTTTAGTGCAAGGCTAACTCATATGTTGAATAGAAAGTTTGTGCGGACAGATGATGCTATGAAAGATTCTGAAGAGACTGCAACAGCCTTCAATGTGAGTCAAACTAGCCATAACTCGAGAAAGAAGCTTTAGTTTGCTAATCCACGAATCAAAATCCAAGAGAACGTGGCTAGAAGCCTATAGAAGCTGTTAGTTTTCGTCGCATTGCAACCGTTGAGCAGTTACAGCTGGAACAGACACACAGACACACAGACACACACACACAGACACACACACAGTCAGCTTTACCGTATCCCTCGTGCGGCTACGCCTCGAGGCATAACAACTCCATTAGCATAACTATCCAATTAACAGGCAAACAGAGAACTGCCATTAGAGTAGCCATGGTAAAGTTATCACCAATTGCAGGGGAAGTGTCTCTAGTTACTAGTAGGTAGTGAGTAATAACTACTCCCTAGCCCTGTACCTACCAGGGTTCTCAAGCATGTAGTCATAGTTTGCTCTCTCCTCCTCATCCTTCAGTATCTCGTAGGTCGTGCTGATGAGCTGGAACCTCTCCCTAGAGCCCTCAGCCTGGAGGGGGGAGTGAGGTATTAGGGGCACACAAAGAAATGGAGAGTATAGTATTCATTTCATGAGGGGAGGGGGTACATACAATGTGTCTACACTGTGCAATTCACTTTACTATGGCAACATTACATTAGATAAAGTTATAAAGCATTTTGCGATGGTTTAGGACTAGCTGTATATCTACTGAGACTAACCAACTCTCCCTCTGTTACCTTGTTCTTGTCAGGATGGTACTCCAGTGCCAGGTGTCGATGGCTCTCCTCATCTCAGGCTGTAACCAAGCAACAGTGTGTGAGCACAGTCAATAGCTCCACCACGTACGTACAGCTCAGTGTGACATCTTTGTCCACTTGAAGAACTGCATGTAGGGAACGAGAATAATTATCAGCTAGTCAGGTGTTAACCTGGATGATAGGTAGAAACAGCTCCTACACTCACTATTGACAGAGTGTATGTGGTTGGAGTTGTGGATTATTAGATCTGGCTAGCTAGTTCAATGCATGTAAATCATTTTAGAGCTGACTAGAGATGCTGTGATTGTAGAAACAGGTGTATCAGTATAATTATCTGTATGGACTGACCGTCATAGCAGCTCTCTCTGCCACAGTAGAGTCCCTCCAGAAGACCAGCAGCACTGGAGAACAACGCTGACAGAGCACAGGACACCAGGAGAACAGTTAGTGTCTTCATCAGGAGAACTGTCCATGAGCTGGAAGAGGGTCGTTTATGCTGACATTGCAATAGTCTATAAGGGGGAGGGGCTGGTTGCACTATATATTTCATGTTCACTCAAGAAACACTTATTAACCCGAGGCGCGTGGGCGGCCACGGGTTATAATAGTCGTTTGGTTTGTTTGTTACCCGAGGCGCGTGGGCGGCCACGGGTATAGTAGTCTGTTGGTTTGTTAACCCGATGCGCGTGGGCGGCCACGGGTTATAAGTAGTCGTTTGGTTTGTTAACCCGAGGCGCGTGGGCGGCCACGGGTTATAGTAGTCGTTACCCGAGGCGCGCGTGGGCGGCCACGGGTATAGTAGTATGTTGGTCTGTTTGTTACCCGACGCGCGTGGGCGGCCACGGGTATAGTAGTCTGTTGGTTTGTTTGTTTGTTACCCGAGGCGCGCGTGGGCGGCCACGGGTATAGTAGTCTGTTGGTTTGTTTGTTACCCGAGGCGCGTGGGCGGCCACGGGTATAGTAGTCTGTTGGTTTGTTACCCGAGGCGCGCGTGGGCGGCCACGGGTATAGTAGTCTGTTGGTTTGTTTGTTACCCGAGGCGCGCGTGGGCGGCCACGGGTATAGTAGTCCGTTGGTCTGTTTGTTACCGGAGGCGCGTGGGCGGCCACGGGTATAGTAGTCTGTTGGTTTGTTACCCGAGGCGCGCGTGGGCGGCCACGGGTATAGTAGTATGTTGGTCTGTTTGTTACCCGAGGCGCGCGTGGGCGGCCACGGGTATAGTAGTCCGTTGGTCTGTTTGTTTGTTTGTAATGTGTGAGTCTACTCACCTGCATGCCATGGCACTGCGTTTACAGCATGGATAGCCTTCATACAACAAGTTATTAATTTTAATAGTGGCAGAATTTCATGTTAAACCTTCGTTGTCAAATAAAAACGAGCAAAAGCTAAGAAGCTTGTGACTGGGTCTGCTTACCTGGATGCTCTAGCACTGCGTTTACAGCATGGGTAGCCTCCACACAACAAGTCAGTACTTCTAATAGTGGCAGCTTTCGGTGTTAAAGCTTCGTTGTCTAATAAAAGCGAGCAAAATGTAGCTTGAACAGAACTTGCACATGCGTTACTTATAACTGAAGTGATCCTGTACCAGGTCCAGAAACAATGGAACAGGGTCACTAAAGTAGAAAGCTGTATATACCAGGAACAATATTGGAACAGGGTCACTAAACCAGAAAGCTTGCTTTAGCTGACTGGGATCCATGCAGGACCTGGAGCCATACTTCTCTGAGAGTCCATGCTTCTTTGCTGTGATCCTAATCCACAGTGCATATATTTATAGTACTACTAGAGTAAACCACTGAAGATCAGCCACCATGATAAATCGGCCGCTCGTACGCCAACACAGCACTTGCAAATTGATTTATTTTTGCTACTATATAGAGCTCTTGATGTGATGTTCCTATGAACCAAACGAGACTTGCAACCAACGTTGTGTTCCGGAGTTAGAGTTAACTTTCCAGCGCTGCCGAAAGTACATATATTCAGCCAATTGCATGTATTTCTGGCACAACGATCTTCTCTAGAGTAAGGAGACACGATCCAGCTAAGATTAACTTCTAGTAGTAGCTAACTATGTCTACTAGCTGCATGCAAAATATGAAACTCTGTGGTGCAGCTGTTCTACTACTAGCCACGCTTTTTTCTCACAAATCTACTGATTGAAATTCGGCCACGCCCATTGCTTTCAAAACTATCTTGCCACGTGGATAAATCGAAAGTGCTACTGTGTGAGACGTGTTTCCAGGTACTAGGTGCTTCTAGGCTCGCTTCTAGGTAATTAATGAGCTAGCTAGCTTCATGGCCATATTTGTATCTATGTTTTGGCAATGGTTTACAGTGTGCTTTTAGTATTGTAATAACAACAGCTTCACTTCACTTTGAGACAAACTTAGAACCCCACAATTATGGTGCTGAACATTTATTTTTGTCTTTGCTTATTCTGTAGGTTACATATGGCTGAAGTACCGCTAAAAGAAAGAATATTTTATAGCCGTACTAAGAAAGCTGCGACTGTATGTGAAGTTAACTCAAAAAATCGCCCACCCTCATACAAGCATTGGGATTTGAAAACCGTAAGCACTGCTTGTTCAGCTATTAGAAATGGTACGTTGAGTCAACGACGTGCTGCTGAAGAATATGGTATTCCTAGGTCCACACTGGGCGATTACTATCGAGGAAGCACTCTTCCTGGTGCCAAAAGTGGCCCAAACAAGTATCTCTCTGATGCAGAAGAAGCAGAACTGACCAGGTTCTTGATTAGATGTGCCTCTGTTGGCTTTCCTAAAACCAGAAGTAATGTAATTGCAATTGTGCAAAGAGTGTGCGACCGTAAAGGAGTCAAGGTCACAGTCACTCATGGTTGGTATGAAAGCTTCACAAAGCGACACTCGGAACTAGTTTTGCGAATTCCTGCTAAATTGTCTGTAGCAAGAGCAAAAGCCACGGATGGTGAGTAATGTGCATGTGCATGTACTTGTATATGTGTGGGTCTCATTGTTTTGTTACCACGTGATTCTGATGTGCATTTATAGGAGTGAGTGTTCAGACTGGGAGAAAGAAAACAGGTTTGTATTTGTGTACATGCATGTATTGTACTGACTGTATATTCATGGTAAAATGCAGCTCCAGACGACCAAGCTCCTGTTGTTGTCATTGATCCTGAGAGCCCAGTGAAAAGCAGCGGGGAAAGTGCTGCAAGGAATGTCAAATCTACGCCCTTTAGTACACGTGCTGGTGACTCGAAGGCATATAAGGTAAATAATGTATTACTTGTGCAGTTACACTCCATAGGATAATATCATAGAGTTGTATATCATACAGCGGGTAATTTTCGTGGGGTAAGATTTGTTATGATGCTTATGTATGTCATTGTATCTGTAGGTACACTTTCAAGTATCCAATGAATCATTGCTTGATGACTCAGAAACAAATCCGTGCTTAAAAGATTGGGTTAGTGATCTAGGTCTCTCTCTTTATGAGAAACAAGCCCTTCAACGTAATGCTTGGCTGTCAGCAAATCATATTTCTGCTGCAAATATGCTGCTCAGAAGAGAATTCCCTCATCAAAACGGACTTCAAGATACTATGTACTTGCTTGAAAATCTCCAGTGGAGATCGTCAGCTCATGAATTTGTGCAAATAATTCATGTTGGAGGATTTCATTGGGCGTGCTTATCAAATAAATTATCATCTGATGCAAGTAAAATACAGCTGTATGACAGTCTTCACATAGAACCTGGCCCTACCATTATTGAACAGTCTTGCACGATTCTCCATTGTATGAAAGACCGTTTCACAATCCAAGTTGTGAATGTTCAACTTCAGTATACTGGTGATTCTTGTGGTTTGTTTGCCATCGCTATGGCTTATGATTTATGTTCTGGTCGAAACCCTTTGAAAATCAGCTACGATGAATCGATGATGAGAGTTCATCTGGAGCGTTGCTTCAACAATCGTGAACTGTCACGCTTCCCACGAGCTGCAAAAAAAAGGGATTGCCCCAAGACAATAGTCGCAAAAACGCAGGTTCCTGTATACTGTAGTTGCCGATATTCTGATGTGGAAGTCACATCGAGGTTTGGGGATATGGCGTCATGTGACAGTTGCAGTAAATGGTACCACCAGGATTGCGAAAACATTCCGAACGCTGTTTTTAATGATACTCAAAAAACATGGTTTTGTATGTCGTGTAGCCAGTAATAATAATATTGTTTTTATGTTCTTTTTGTAGTCTATTTTGTCTATTTTGTCTGTGGTACCATATAATCGTTGAGGATTGCTCTTATAATAGTTGGGGCGGTTGGAGTCGAGGCTAATGATGTTATAACCTGCAATGGGGCGTGGCCGAATTTCAATCAGTAAATTTGTGAGAAAAAAGCGTGGCTAGTAGTGGAACAGCTGCACCACAGAGTTTTATATTTTGCATGCAGCTAGTAGACATAGTTAGCTACTACTAGAAGTTAATCTTAGCTGGATCGTGTCTCCTTACTCTAGAGTAGATCGTTGTGCCAGAAATACATGCAATTGGCTGAATATATGTACTTTCGGCAGCGCTGGGAAGTTAACTCTAACTCCGGAACACAACGTTGGTTGCAAGTCTCGTTTGGCTCATAGAAACATCACATCAAGAGCTCTATATAGTAGCAAAAATAAATCAATTTGCAAGTGCTGTGTTGGCGTACAAGCGGCCGATTTATCATGGTGGCTGATCTTCAGTGGTTTACTCTACCTGTTCTCAAATGTTTCAGCATGCCTCCAGTCTGGTTTAGTTTTATTGCTCCTGAGTTGCTGTGCAAGTCATGCATGATGATGATAACAACATCACTATATGCACTGCATTATATCAGTCTTCTGGTTTCTTTATAGTCATGTCACCAGCCGAGGGTTTGCACTTTAGTGCTCTAGTTACCCGAGGCGCGCGTGGGCGGCCACGGGTATAGTAGTCCGTTGGTCTGTTTGTTTGTTTGTAATGTGTGAGTCTACTCACCTGCATGCCATGGCACTGCGTTTACAGCATGGATAGCCTTCATACAACAAGTTATTAATTTTAATAGTGGCAGAATTTCATGTTAAACCTTCGTTGTCAAATAAAAACGAGCAAAAGCTAAGAAGCTTGTGACTGGGTCTGCTTACCTGGATGCTCTAGCACTGCGTTTACAGCATGGGTAGCCTCCACACAACAAGTCAGTACTTCTAATAGTGGCAGCTTTCGGTGTTAAAGCTTCGTTGTCTAATAAAAGCGAGCAAAATGTAGCTTGAACAGAACTTGCACATGCGTTACTTATAACTGAAGTGATCCTGTACCAGGTCCAGAAACAATGGAACAGGGTCACTAAAGTAGAAAGCTGTATAATACCAGGAACAATATTGGAACAGGGTCACTAAACCAGAAAGCTTGCTTTAGCTGACTGGGATCCATGCAGGACCTGGAGCCATACTTCTCTGAGACTCCATGCTTCTTTGCTGTGATCCTAATCCACAGTGCATATATTTATAGTACTACTACCTGTTCTCAAATGTTTCAGCATGCATCCAGTCTGGTTTAGTTTTATTGCTCCTGAGTTGCTGTGCAAGTCATGCATGATGATGATAACAACATCACTATATGCACTGCATTATATCAGTCTTCTGGTTTCTTTATAATCATGTCACCAGCCGAGGGTTTGCACTTTAGTGCTCTAGTTTGTTTGTTTGTTTGTTTGTGACAGGTGAATCTACTCACCTGGATGCCACAGCACTGCGTTTACAGCATGGATAGTCTTCATACAACAAGTTATTAATTTTAATAGTGGCAGAATTTCATGTTAAACCTTCGTTGTCAAATAAAAACGAGCAAAAGCTAAGAAGCTTGTGACTGGGTCTGCTTACCTGGATGCTCTAGCACTGCGTTTACAGCATGGGTAGCTTCCACACAACAAGTCAGTACTTCTAATAGTGGCAGCTTTCGGTGTTAAAGCTTCGTTGTCTAATAAGCGAGCAAAATGTAGCTTGAACAGAACTTGCACATGTGTTACTTATAACTGAAGTGATCCTGTACCAGGTCCAGAAACAATGGAACAGGGTCAGGGTCACTAAAGTAGAAAGCTGTATATACCAGGAACAATATTGGAACAGGGTCACTAAAGCAGAAAGCTTGCTTTAGCTGACTGGGATCCATGCAGGACCTGGAGCCATACTTCTCTGAGACTCCTGGACAGGGGCGGATCCAGGGGTGATTTTGAGGGGCTGAAGCCCCCCCCTTTTGAAAAAACTACCATGTGTTGTAGTCTGACTCTACAACAATTTTGACACCAATTATGCATCTGTAGACTCACTTGAAATCACTTGAGAGATGCTAGACAACAGCTACTAGGAGTATAAAGGATCTAGGGTAGCTAGCTGGACGTACCTAGCTAGCTAGCTAGCTAGCTGTACGTACGTACATCTGATCAGTACAATCACCATAGTATTAAAAGTAAGTGCAGAGGTCAACGTATTCTACTCATTAATATGAAAGTTCAAAGGTCAAATCTTGCAAAAAAAATCGCCTCCGGCGAGGCCGCCCTCGTACGGGGCTTTGCCCCTTTCTAGCTAGCCCCCCCCTTTTGTTTTTCCTGGATCCGCCCCTGCGAGTCCATGCTTCTTTGCTGTGATCCTAATCCACAGTGCATATATTTATAGTACTACTACCTGTTCTCAAATGTTTCAGCATGCCTCCAGTCTAGTTTAGGTTTATTGCTCCTGAGTTGCTGTGCAAGTCATGCATGATGATGATAACAACATCACTATATGCACTGCATTATATCAGTCTTCTGGTTTCTTTATAATCATGTCACCAGCCGAGGGTTTGCACTTTAGTGCTCTAGTTTCAACATTAACTTTGAAACATTAAAATTAATTATTATCCACAACAATAATCAAGAAATAGTTGCTGTGATACTAATTTTATAGACGATAGATTGTTTTTCTGCATCATTGTTCAGTCCCCCAATCATAAGGCACTCTGTTGGAGACAGTGACACAGTGGCAGGGTATGCTATAGGAGATGGTAGATCACCAACGTAGAGCCAAGAGTCCATCGAGGATGAGTAGGCGTAGATCCTTTGAGTGGCTTCACTATGCTTTCCACTAACAGCAAAGAGGGTGTCGGATATCGTTACAGGGGAGGGTTGGTAAGACGGTGTGTTGGATATTGTATTCCAGACAGAGTCGGCTTTGTTGGCACTCCCATCATCCTGTCGGTCTGCTGAGATGAGCTTGTTGACTTGAGCAGCACACACCTTGTTTATATAATTGTCGTCATATCCCCCCATTAGGTACACTGTGTTGTTGTAGACAATTCCTCTTTGGTCATAACAAGCATACGGTAGTCTGTCTGTCTCACTCCACTGGGAGGTGCTGATGTTGTAGATCTCAACATTATCAGTGTAGTCAGCATAGCCCAATCGACCTCCTGCTACGACCAGATGTGTGGGGAGACTAACGACTGCTGGTAAATCCCTCGCTGTGGGCATCGGTGGGATCGTCCGTTTCCAGTTCCTTCTTTTGTTAAACACATGTACCACGTTAGATGTAGAGAATGATGAATCCATACCGCCAACTGCTACAAGTTCACCTTTGACCTCTCCTAGACCAAACCTTTGTACAGGAAGTCTGGGCAGAGTTGACCAAACGTCTTGTGGCGGATCGTAACAGTGGACACAGTACTCGTCATCATCGTCATAACAGGATCCTCTACCATAGTAGACCTTGCCATTGATGGTTATCGCTTGCCCACTATTCATCTTCACTGGAGCCTCAGAGCACTGACTGTAGGATAACTGAACCTGTAGGGACTGGAGAATACAGAGAGTCAATAACTTGTGTGTTGCATGTAAATTCAGGATATTCATGTGTAGCTAGTAAAGGCATTTGGAATGTAACCCTAAGCACATGTTACAAGGTTACCATAGCAACAAGTAATATTATCAGTATAGATACTGTGGGACACAAATTACTCTAATTTGCCGCTTATAATTATTAGCATACTGTAACAGTAATAATAGAAGATGTGTACATCAAGCCACACTATAATACACAACAACTTTGATTCAAATTATCGAGGTACCACAAAAAAACGATTTTCAGAATACCTTAGCGTTTAATTGGAATGTACACCTACTTAATAATAAGAGATATGAGAGTGTATCATAATTATTTTAGATGTGTGCACTTAGTGGTACAGTGTTGATGAGCTCACCTGTGGTTTGCTGGTTAGGTACTCTCTGGTTTTGGTGAGCTGGTCGTTTAAACTCTGAATGGTGGCTTCTTTCTTCTGAAGGGAAGTGTCCTTGGAGGCAAGCATCGAATCTTTTTCAGCAATAGTCAAATCTTTGGCAAAATTATTTGAATCTTTGTCAGCAATAGTCAGATCTTTGACAGCGATAGTGGAATCTTTGTGGGTGATAATAGAGTTTTTGTCTACTTGCTCCTGTTCCACTTGTGCAGTGAGATTGGTGACATCTGTTTCCAGTTGAGCTATTTTCGTAGCTTTAAATACAAGCTCGTTGTGAGCATTGGCAATTTGTTGCTCCACCTCTTCAGTGAGTTGCTTACATCGAGTTTCTAACCTAGCGATGGTAGTATCTTTAGAATTCACCAGTGCATCTTTTGTGGCAGCCAATGATTCTTTGAGCTCCAATTCAACTCTGAGATCCTCTATCTCTACACTATGTTCAGTTACTAGTTGATCAGTTTCCACAGAGTGCACCAACTGCATACGCTCGACAGTGTTTTCATTTTCTTCATTTTGTCGTCTTTTCTCCTCCGCCAGTGCCTCGATCTCTACTGCTTTCTCCTGGATTGCCGAGTCCTTCCTCACAACCTCCTCCTCAAGCTCCCTCTTCTCTGTCAGTAGGGCACTCACTCGCTGGAGCATCTCCACTCTGTTCTCAAAGGAGGGAGGGTGTTCAAGTACCACACCCACCATCCGACCCACTATCTCCGCTGCTCTAGGCCTTTGCTGAGGGTTGTTGCTGAGACAGGGCATGATGAGGTCCATCAGAGGGTGGTCTGGGGAAATCTTTCGAAGAAACTCTTCACGTCGTTCAGCTTCCGTCACTGGTATCAGTCTGTCAGGATTAGCAGGATCGATTCGTGTCTGGCCGATACTTGGTAGTGGCCACTCTGATGTGAAGGTGTGAATCATCATGATCCCAAAGGAGAATACATCCACACTGGTGTCATAGTGGGGGTTGGCAACCATCACTTCGGGGGGCATGTACGCTGGGGTGCCAGGGGTCTCTGTCATTCGACTCACTTGAAGAGGGGTCAGGTTCAATATTCGAGCAACCCCTAGATCGGATATCTTGGCCGTCATGTTGGTGGACAAGAGGACATTATTGGCTGAGAGGTCTCTGTGCACAATGACTGGTGTTTGGCCATGGAGGTAGACCAGGCCCAGTGAGACGTCATGGAGGATGGAGAAGTTGATCTCATCGGGGAGAATACCGTAGCGCTCGAGACAGCTGGTCAAGTTGGTGGGAAGGAACTCCATGACTAGGATGGGGAACTGAGAGCCTTCCTCAAAACAGACTCCTAGAAACTGGACAATGTTGGGGTGTCTAGTTTGACTGAGCAGGTGACACTCCTCCAGATACCTTCGTGCTGCATACCCGATTCCAGCTTCGTACAGAGCTCTGTGAAGCTTCTTGCCGGCACATTTCAGTCCTCGATACTCTAGCTCCATGACAACAGCATAGGAACCATGTCCCAACTCATTCTCAGTGATGCGAATTTGTCTCAGAGTGAACTGCTCGAAAGCTTGTGGATTTACAGCCATTGTCTTCGTTACTGTGGGAATAGAAAAGCATGCAATATTAAATAGGCAATCCAGCTGGATACAGAAGCCAATTAAGATTAAGTTACAAAAAATTGAGTTACAAAAGATTAAGTTACAAAAAAAGTAAGATACATTGCCAAGTATATTAAAAAGGTAATAGATCTAGAATCTATAGAAAAACAAAGCCTTTAGATATATCTATAGTACAGTACTCAGGCTCAGGCTTACAGGAGCACATTCAGTTATGGTATGTATATAAAAGCTATTGAGTTGATCTTACCTGTACTGTATAGAAAGCTTGATAGAGGTGAAGTTATGGAGCTAGAGAGAGCTGTAGTGGCCAACAGAACGAGAAATGCAAGAACGAGGAACGATGCCTCTTTGTTTACTTGTGCAAAGCACAAGGAGGTGTGGCTTGTACAAGGATTTGTGCATTATTTAGAATACCATCAAGTCAAGGATGAAAATGTAAGGAGCTAGCTAGCTCTAGTGCAAGTGTACTCACCTAGATCTCCTTCTCCCCCTCACTCAGTCTGGTGTGTGGAGATGTGGAGGGTCACTTCAAGCAACTGTTTAGCAGAGTCCAGAGCATCCTCTCCAAGAACAAAGACTTTGAGGTAGCTACATACAATGGATGCACACACTCACTACAGTGCCAGTGCATTTATTGTCCCTTTATGTAGCTGCTGTTGTGTGTTGGATCTTTCTTTAGCTCTGACTGCCAGGAGGAGTGGAGCAAGTATCGGGAGGGGGTGGAAACAGGTAATTAAACGATATTAAATCACCTTCCTCTGACATTTATTACACCCCCATGCACAGTGCCTCTACCGACGTTCATCCTTGGCCCGTGTTGGACTGAGCATGGCCAGTTCTAAGGAAACTTGTCACGTGATGGAGGAGAGCTTTGCCCCAATGTCACATGTCTAGGTACAGTGTATGCATGTTGTTAACCACTCTATCAGTACACACATGAGTCACACTCCATTACAGGTCAGCGTGGAGTGTACAGTGCGTCCAGTGGTCTGAGGGTGGCCTATCTCAGTGGGAGCTACCAGGGGAGGACCTATCAGCATCAAGACAAGGGAGATAATCTATTGGTCAGTTCTCTTCCCAATCACGTGGAGAAGTTGTTGAACTAGTTTTTGTTTCTCCCTCTAGCGACTATATTTCACTGACTCTGATGTGTCCTGGCTGGAGGGTCAGTGCAGTGGAGAGGGCTACCGTGGAGTGGACATTCTCCTCACCTCTGATTGGCCCGGGGCAGTGGACAAGTTCACAGTGGCTCCTGTGAGACCTAGCTCCCAGTTATTGTAGGATGGACCAGTACCTTAATAATACCTTATGCTCATGCAGGACAAACTGGACCTGAGTGCAGTGGGGGCAAAGCCTCTGAGTAAACTGGCCATGTGTCTCAAGCCACGCTACCATTTTGCAGCTCCACACCAAACCTTCTATGAGAGAATACCGTACAGGCACAGTACGTCCATCCCTGTATTATTAGAGTACTTGAGTTTGCTCCTTAAATAGAGTTCTGTTGTCCAATTTCTTGAAGTCCGTTCAGAGGGTATGTTCAGTTTTCCAATGTGATTTGACCAGCGATAGAATAAGAGATATGAGACTATCATAATTATTTTAGATGTGTGCTGTAATTACACGTACATGTTACATGTCCTCATCTTTATATCCCTACACAGTAATACCTCCACAACTTTTGATGCTAACTGTATTGTGCTTCATTTCATGCAGGAATCACAAAATCCTCCAAGGCAAGCCACATCATGTGACACGATTCTTAGCTTTGGCTCAAGTGGGAAATCCAGACAAGAAGAAAAGAGTGAGTTGAAATCATTCTAGTCCCATTAGTATTACATGTTATTAATGATGACATCATCTTCATACCTGCAGTACCTGTATGCATTCTCTGTCACACCCATGAGCTCCATGGACGAGAAAGAGCTGACTCAGCAACCACCCACTGCCACCAACTGTCCCTAAACTGAACTAGTCAAATCTTTGGTAAAGAAAACTTTATAATGTCTAGCTATCGTTGAAGGGCCAATATACATGTACATTTGTAGATTGTCCAATTTTCCAAACACACACTTGCGTTATGTAGCACTCTGAGAGTCCTATCTCTAGATATCACCATTTGTGTTGTTATCTATTATCCCATAATGTCTAGCTATCGTTGAAGGACCAATATACCAATTTTCCAAACAAAAACTTGCAGCATTCTGAGAGTCCTATCTTTAATTTGTGTTGTAGTTCAAATCCACCATGTTTGCTGAGGTCAAAGTTTATTGTGTACCTACTCCCACACACACTGTGCAGAGGGAGTCTCAAGAGGAGGCTGGGCCTAACTTCTTCTTTGACCAGAGAGCTCTTGATTCCGCTCATCGCAAACAGAAGAGACAACAGGACAGAGGACCCCCTGCAAAGAGACGACCCCCTCCCCAGCCCAGGGGGCCGTGCTGGTTCTGTCTGGGGGGCAAGGAGGTGGAGAAACATCTCGTGGTCTCCATCGGAGATCATGTGAGATAGAGTGTGTTGTACTTGCTAATACTGCACATACAAAATACAATGTAGCTCACAAATAGCAGACCACTAACAGTTTGTATTGTATACCCTATATAGACGTACCTGGCTTTATCCAAGGGTGGGATGGTACCAGAGCATGTGCTGGTCCTACCCATCGGTCACTATGCAGCCTCCACTGACGCACCACCAGTGAGTTCATGTGCTGTGTGTACCACTGCTGTGTGTGTATAGTCATTGTTTGTATTGTGGAGAGTATGTTTCCATGCTCTGTGTGTACTATTTAGCAGTCTGTAGTGGTCAGCCTGTAAGCAGGCCACCCTCTATAATACAGCCAGGTTAATGGGCCCCAAAGTCTCCATAGCATGTGTTTGGACCTGTGTTAGCAGACCACCTCTTTAGTACAGCCACTGTTGGTCTGCCCACTGTGTAAGCAGAGATCACTATACCATAATCATGCATGTACACTGTATGACCTGTGCTCTATTACTGTAGGAGGTTTTGGAGGAGCTTGGAAAGTTTAAGAGTGCTCTGAGGAAGTGCTTCAACAGCAAAGATCAGTCGTGTGTCATCTTCGAGAGAAACTACAAATCACAGCATCTTCAACTACAAGTCAGTACCGTCAAGGCCGTATTATCATGTGATGTGATTGATACTGTATGGTTGGTGTGTTGAGATTAGGCTACAAGGTTTTGAGGGCAAACAGAGGAATGTGATTTCTCTTTTCAATAGTTCAGGGACTCTCAGCTGCCGTAACTTGAATTCTGTGTATTCAATTTCAACGGTTTTATTATTTTAGAAAGAGGCCATCTAGCAAAGATCGTGATATGTTATACAATATAGGTCTTTGCAATCTTATTTTTGAAGCCATTAGCATTCGCAAACTTACATAATTATGTGGAAACATTGTATAAATACGGTACATGTTAGTGTGTGTATGGTAGATGTGTTGACTGATAGTTGTGTATGGTTAGTGTGTGATGGTAATGGTGGTCACTGTAGGTTATTCCAGTGACCAAGATTCCATCTGATGCTCTGAGACAAGCCTTCATAGATTATGGGTGGAGTATGGGGGTGTGGCTTGAGACTGTGCCCAGGGAAACACCACCCTCAGAGGTAACACACACACATCATACAATGTAGCTGTACCATGTTCTACGTACCATTCTCTAAGCCTTTTGTAGCCTCGATTCCAGGCAGATTAAAATACGGCCTGGCACCTATTGCATGGTGATAGTTCGCATGCGTTAGTTTATTCACCAGAATCCTTTCTCTCATCTATTTTCTATCTATGTACATCAGCTTAGTATTGCGTTGTTTCAGAAGGCTTTCACACTAGTCTAAAGTCAAAAGAGGCTCTCATCTACCTCTA
This sequence comes from Halichondria panicea, assembly GCF_963675165.1. Lineage (NCBI taxonomy): Eukaryota > Metazoa > Porifera > Demospongiae > Suberitida > Halichondriidae > Halichondria > Halichondria panicea. The sequence continues at coordinate 992,601 of NC_087379.1, forward strand.
TGACGGTTGTATGGTCAGGATGTCTTACCTTAGATCTGTACAGTCTATGGGAAGTGTATGGTGCCTCTTGACTGCTACTTGCAAAGACAACCCGGCTATAGGACCATCCTAGATATAGTAGATGAGAGCCTCTTCTGTCTTAAAATTAGTGTTCAAGCCTTCTAGACCAACGCAATAGATGACATAAGCCACAGCTTCACAGAACTCAGTCATGGAGATAAAGTATTACGGAACATTATTATTCTTAGTAAACGGTATAATTTACATTCGTAGTACGATTACCCATATTCTGAGTAATTTGAAGCGCATGCGCACTATCACTCCTACAATAGGTATGTACCAGGCCGTATTTTAATGCGGCCTGGAATCGAGGCTAAACCTAAGTGATCGATACTTCTCTTTGCCAGAATCTATTGGTTTTGCTACACCCTCACACACACACACACAATCCCCCGCATACATACACACACACCCCTCCTTACTCCCACCACCCACCCACCCACACCCACACACACACACACACACTCACACACACACACACACACAGCTTGCGTTCACTGGTGTCCCATACTTCCTGGCAGAGTTTGATGATGGGGGAAATGTGTTCACAAGACCATTTTCTCACCAACTCACGCAGACAAACAACCAGATCACTGAATATAGGTTATAGTATGTTTCTACTACTGTGAGCTCATGAGGTAAACAGCACTCTCAAGTGAGTAGGTAAGAACATATCCGTGAGTCTCGTCACACCGACAATGCACACCTCTAACGTTTCTATTGCATACTCAGCAAATGTCTCTTCCACAAATCTGTCATCATACCTATCGAGTGAACACACAAACTGTTCTAGTTCCTGGAACAATACGTACGGACGACGTTTCTCTCTCCAATTTGGAAGGTAATTAAAAACCAATTAATGACATGTTGAATGCTTTTATTGGTTGCAATATCGGCTGCAGGGAGGTGTTGGCTGATCCTCTCATTCTGAATCTGCCCAATCAGATCAACTGGAAGTCGTGTCTGGCAACAAAGGACGAGGAGACGAAAGCTGCTCTAGAAATGAGGAAGAACTTTGAACCATATTATTTTGATTTCACATGCAACTGACAACGATGATTAATTTCTTTATTTTCACTTTTACTTTTGTATAATTGACGTTTTGTATATTAGCTAGTTGTCCAATAATAATTATGGTTGGCCATATATTATATAGTTATAGGAGTGCAGATCAATATCAGTGGGCAATTATTTTCCTTGTCCCAATGTTGTATTAGAATGCTGTCCATGAGCTGGAGGAGGGTAGTTATGCTGACATTGCAATAGTCAATAAGGGGGAGGGGCTGGTTACATGCTATACACACATTATATACCTCTACTTATACTGTAACCTCTACTAGTAATTAGTACCATGCAAGCTAGTATAACATGTTTCACTCTAGAAAACAATTATCATGAAAATTTGGGTTATTTATAATTTTATAATTATACCAAAACAATTAAGAAATAGTTGTTGCAGTTCTAATTTTATACACAGTAGATTGTATTCTTTTGTTACTTCCCCCAATCATAAGGCACTCTGTTGGAAACAGTGACACAGTGGCAAGGTATGCTATAGGAGATGGTAGATCACCAACGTAGAGCCAGGAGTCCATCGAGGATGAGTAGGCGTAGATCCTTTGAGTGGCTTCACGTTCACTATCCTTTCCACCAACAGCAAAGAGGGTGTCGGATATCGTTACAGGGTAGGGTCGGTAAGACGGTGTATTGGATATTGTATTCCAGACAGAGTCGGCTTTGTTGGCACTCCCATCATCCTGTCGGTCTGTTGAGATGAGCTTGTCGACTTGAGCAGCACACACCTTGTTTAGATGATTGTTGTCAAATCCCCCCATTAGGTACACTGTGTTGTTGTAGACAATTCCTCTTTGGTTACGACAAGCATACGGTAGTCTGTCTGTCTCGCTCCACTGGGAGGTGCTGATGTTGTAGATCTCAACATTATCAGTGTAGCCACCAGAGCCCAGACCTCCTGCTACGATCAGATGTGTTGGGAGACTAACGACTGCTGGTGAATACCTCGCTGTGGGCATCGGTGGGATCGTCTGTTTCCAGTTCCTTCCTTTGTTAAACACATGTACCACGTTCGATGTAGAGTAGGATGAATCCCTACCACCAACTGTTACCAGTTCACCTTTGACCTCTCCTAGACCAAAATAGCATACAGGAAGTCTGGGCAGAGTTAACCAGACGTCTTGTTGCGGATCGTAACAGTGGACACAGTACTCGCCACCATCGTCATCACAGTATCCTCCACCATAGTAGACCTTGCCATTGATGGTTATCGCTTTCCCACCAGCCATCTTCACTGGAGCCTCAGAGCACTGACTGTAGGATAAATGAACCTGTAGGGACTGGAGAATACAGAGAGTCAATAACTTGTGTGTTGCATGATTGTGTAGCTTGTAATTAAGAGCATTTGGAATGTATTACCATAGCAACAAAAAATATTATCAATCGATCCTGTGGGACACAAATTATTCTAATTTGAGGGTTATTTATATAATAGTGATTATCATACTGCAACATAATATATTCACAGATTATACGGTAGCCGATTGATTCTTATTGCCGAGGCATCGCAAACAGAATTTTCAGAATACCTTGGTGGAACGTTAATATACACAACAACTTCCATTCTAAACCTAGGCACTGCATAATGTACTTGGCGATCAATTGGAACATTAAACAGTTACCGTAAAAAGACCTCGATTTACAGCGACCCTCTAAAATATGCGACACCCAATTATTATTTTTTTAATGTCGTATTCTAAACATGTAAAGGTAAATGTAGCCACTCCCTAGCAGTGGCGGATCTAGGATTCTTGAAAGGGGGGTTCCAGGGCTCTGAGCGGGTCAAGGACTGTTATTTTACCTAGTTCGTCACTTCTTTGAAACAGTGAGCATGCGCATTAACACACGGAATTTTTTCCTAAAAAAAGGTCATGACTTTTCATAAGCAATCTGCATGCACTACGCTGGAGAGTTTTTAGCTTTCATAGTCACTGAAACTGCACAGACAAAGCTTCGCAGGACTAACAAGGACTAAAGGTAAGTGAGAAGTGCATGTGAAAGCTAGTAAGAAAGGAACAACTTGCTAACTAGTTGCTTGAGCCTCCCACTCATTTCTTTCCCAAAGGGGGGTTCAATTGAAGCCAAAGAACCCCCTCTGGATCCGCCACTGCCTAGCATCGATTGTAGCCCACTGGAAAATCAGTGTTTTTAAGCGGCCTGAAATCAAGGCAAGTAGACTCTGTAAAGTTACCTCCAATTAGATGCGACCCTCTAAATATGCGACACCAGGACTTCAATATAAATGTTCAACCTCTGGCTTCGTAATTATTAAAAAGTGTCGCTTTAAATCGAGGTCTTACGGTACTTACTTCTATTAGAGTGGTGATACAATAAGAGATATGACAGTCATGTTTAGGTGCAGTGGCGTACGAAGCAATTTCTCAATGGGGGGGGGGGCTGTAGTTTTTTTAGTGTAAGGCTATTTACATAGTATAGCTTGGATAAGTCATCTCTACTTAGAAATATGGGGGGGGGGGGGGGGGCTCGATCCAGCCACTGCACTTAGCTATAGTGGTACAGTGTTGATGAGCTCACCTGTGGTTTGCTGGTCAGGTAGTCCCTGGTTTTGGTGAGTTGGTTGTTTAATCTCTGAATGGTGGTTTCCTTCTTCTGAAGGGAAGTGTCCTTGGAGGCAAGCATCGAATCTTTGTCAGCAATAGTTAAATCTTTGACAGAAATAGTGGAATCTTTGTCTGCTAAACGAGCTTGCTCTTGTTCCACTTGTGCAGTGAGATTGGTGACATCTGTTTCCAGTTGAGCTATTTTCGTAGCTTTAGATACAAGCTCGTTGTGAGTGTTGGCAATTTGTTGCTCCACCTCTTCAGTGAGTTGCTTACATCGAGTTTCTAACCTAGCGATGGTAGTATCTTTATAATTCACCAATGCATCTCTTGTGGCAGCCAATGATTCTTTGAGCTCCAATTCAACTCTGAGATCCTCTATCTCTACACTATGTTCAGTTACTAGTTGATCAGTTTCCACGGAGTGCACCAACTTTATACGCTCGACAATGTTTTCACTTTCTTCCTCTTGTCGTCTTTTCTCCTCAGCCAGTGCCTCGTTCTCTCCTGCTTTCTCCTGGATTGCCGAGTCCTTCCTCACAACCTCCTCGTCAAGCTCCCTCTTCTCTGTCAGTAGGGCACTCACTCGCTGGAGTATATCCACTTTGTTCTCAAAGGAGGGAGGGTGTTCAAGTACCACACCCACCATCCGACCCACTATCTCCGCTGCTCTAGGCCTTCGCTGAGGGTTGTTGCTGAGACAGCACATGATAAGGTCCATCAGAGGGTGGTCTGGGGTAATCTTTCGAAGAAAATGTTCACGTCGTTCAGCTTCTGTCACTGGTATCAGTCTGTCAGGATTAGCAGGATCGATTCTGTTGGGGCCGATCTTTGGTAGTGGCCACTCTGCTGTGAAGGTGTGAATCATCATGATCCCAAAGGAGAACACATCCACACTGGTGTCGTAGTGGGGGTCGGCAACCATCACTTCGGGGGGCATGTACGCTGGGGTGCCAGGGGTCTCCGTCATTCGACTCGCTTGAAGGGGGGTGAGGTTCAATATTCGAGCAACCCCCAGATCAGATATCTTGGCCGTCATGTTGGTGGACAAGAGGACATTGTTGGCTGAGAGGTCTCTGTGCACAATGACTGGTGTTTGGCCATGGAGGTAGACCAGGCCCAGTGAGACGTCATGGAGGATGGAGAAGTTGATCTCATCGGGGAGAATACCGTAGCGCTCGAGACAGCTGGTCAAGTTGGTGGGGAGGAACTCCATGACTAGGATGGGGAACTGAGAGCCTTCCTCAAAACAGACTCCCAGAAACTGGACAATGTTGGGATGCCTAGTTTGACTGAGCAGGTGACACTCCTCCAGATACCTTCGTGCTGCATGCCCGATTCCAGTATCGTAGAGAACTCTGTACAGCTTCTTGCCAGCACATTTCAGTCCTCGATACTCTAGCTCCATGACAACAGCGTAGGAACCTCGTCCAAACTCATTCTCAGTGATGCGAACTTGTCTCAGAGTGAACTGCTCGAAAGCTTGTGGATTTACAGCCATTGTCTTTGTTACTGTGGGAATAGAAAAGCACGCAATATTAAAAATGCAATCCAGCTGGATATGTAACAAAAAAGAATCCTTTCACTATGTACGTCTAGATAATATTAAAATAATAATAATTATTGCCAAGACTTGAAAAACAAAGCCTTACAGAGAGTGAGGCTCAAGTTTACAGGAGTACGTTATGGTAGGTATATAAAAGCTATTTAGTTGATCTTACCTGTACTGTATAGAAAGCTTGATAGAGTGAAGTTACAGAGCTAGAGAACTGTAGAAAGAAAACGAGATACGCCCCTTCTTTGTGCAAGCAAAAGCGAAGGGGTGTGGCTGGTATTTGCTAACAAGGTTTTGTGCATTATTTAGAATACCAACCAAGTCAAGGATGAAAATGTAAGGAGCTAGCAAGTGTACTCACCTAGATCTCATTCTCCCCCTCACTCAGTTTGGTGTGTGGAGATGTGGAGGGTCACTTTAAGCAACTGTTTAGCAGAGTCCAGAGCATCCTCTCCAAGAACAAAGACTTTGAGGTAGCTACATACAATGGATGCACACACTCACTGCATGCAGTGCCAGTGCATTTATTGTCCCTTTATGTAGCTGCTGTTGTGTGTTGGATCTTTCTTTAGCTCTGACTGCCAGGAGGAGTGGAGCAAGTATCGGGAGGGGGTGGAAACAGGTAATTAAACGATATTAAATCACCTTCCTCTGACATTTATTACACCCCCATGCACAGTGCCTCTACCGACGTTCATCCTTGGCCCGTGTTCGATTGAGCATGGCCAGTTCTATGGAGACTTGTCACGTGATGGAGGAGAACTTTGCCCCAATGTCACATGTCTAGGTACAGTGTATGCATGTTGTTAACCACTCTATCAGTACACACATGAGTCACACTCCATTACAGGTCAGCGTGGAGTGTACAGTGCGTCCAGTGGTCTGAGGGTGGCCTATCTCAGTGGGAGCTACCAGGGGAGGACCTATCAGCATCAAGACAAGGGAGATAATCTATTGGTCAGTTCTCTTCCCAAACACCTGGAGGAGTTTTTGAACTAGTTTTTGTTTCTCCCTCTAGCGACCATATTTTACTGACTCTGATGTGTCCTGGCTGGAGGGTGAGTGCAGTGGAGAGGGCTACCGTGGAGTGGACATTCTCCTCACCTCTGATTGGCCCGGGGCAGTGGACAAGTTCACAGTGGCTCCTGTGAGACCTAGCTCCCAGTTATTGTAGGATGGACCAGTACCTTAATAATACCTTATGCTCATGCAGGATGGACTGGACCTGAGTGCAGTGGGGGCAAAGCCTCTGAGTAAACTGGCCATGTGTCTCAAGCCACGCTACCATTTTGCAGCTCTACACCAAACCTTCTATGAGAGAATACCGTACAGGTACAGTACGTCCATCCCTGTATTTTGATGTATTAGAGTCTGCTCTTTAAATTGAGTTCTGATGTTCTAGAAGCCTGGTATTCTCAAAAATTTTTTTTTTAAACGAGCGATAATTTCTTTTTTTCGGAAGAATGCCTTAACTTGAAAGGCTTTTTTTGTAAATGTGATTCAAAATAACTCTGTATCTGAGTTTTGGGTGAGATCCAGATATGAGTGAGGGGGGATTTTTGCTGTTTTCGATCCAACCCTACTATTAGCACTACATAATTACGATTTGAAAGGCGTTTTTCTAAATATCAGAAAATGAATGTGATTTGACCAACGCAACTAAAGTTTTGACCCTTTAAAATATAATTATACGTACATGTACATCCTCATCTTTAAATCCCTACACAGTAATACCTCCACAACTTTTGATGCTAACTGTATTGTGCTTCATTTTATACAGGAATCACAAAATCCTCCAAGGCAAGCCACATCATGTGACACGATTCTTAGCTTTTGCTCAAGTGGGAAATCCAGACAAGAAGAAAAGAGTGAGTTGAAATCATTCTAGTCCCATTAGTATTACATGTTATTAATGATGACATTATCTTCATACCTGCAGTACCTGTATGCATTCTCTGTCACACCCATGAGCTCCATGGACGAGAAAGAGCTGACTCAGCAACCACCCACTGCCACCAACTGTCCCTACACTGAACTAGTCAAATCTTTGGTAAGGAAAACTATTATCCCATAACGTCTAGCTATTGTTGAAGGGCCAATTAATATACTAATTTTCCAAACAAAAACTTGCGTTATGTAGCACTCTGAGAGTCCTATCTCCATTTGTGTTGTAGTTTAAATCCACCCATGTTTTCGGAGGTCAAAGTTTATTGTGTACCTACCCCACACACTGTGCAGAGGGAGTCTCAAGAGGAGGCTGGGCCTAACTTCTTCTTTGATCAGAGAGCTCTTGATTCTGCTCATCGTAAACAGAAGAGACAACAGGACGGAGGACCCCCTGCAAAGAGACGACCCCCTCCCCAGCCCAGGGGGCCGTGCTGGTTCTGTCTGGGGGGCAAGGAGGTGGAGAAACATCTCGTGGTCTCCATCGGAGATCATGTGAGATAGAGTGTGTTGTACTTGCTAATACTGCACATACAAAATACAATGTAGCTCACAAATAGCAGACCACTAACAGTTTGTATTGTATACCCTATATAGACGTACCTGGCTTTATCCAAGGGTGGGATGGTACCAGAGCATGTGCTGGTCCTACCCATCAGTCACTATGCAGCCTCCACTGACGCACCACCAGTGAGTTCATGTGCTGTGTGTACCACTGCTGTGTGTGTATAGTCATTGTTTGTATTGTGGAGAGTATGTTTCCATGCTCTGTGTGTACTATTTAGCAGTCTGTAGTGGTCAGCCTGTAAGCAGGCCACCCTCTATAATACAGCCAGGTTAATGGGCCCCAAAGTCTCCATAGCATGTGTTTGGACCTGTGTTAGCAGACCACCTCTTTAGTACAGCCACTGTTGGTATGCCCACTGTGTAAGCAGAGATCACTATACCATATATCATGCATGTACACTGTATGACCTGTGCTCTATTACTGTAGGAGGTTCTGGAGGAGCTTGGAAAGTTTAAGAGTGCTCTGAGGAAATACTTCAACAGCAAAGATCAGTCGTGTGTCATCTTTGAAAGAAACTACAAATCACAGCATCTTCAACTACAGGTCAGTACTGTCAAGGCCGTATTATCATGTGATGTGATTGATACTGTATGGTTGGTGTGTTGAGATTAGGCTACAAGGTTTTGAGGGCAAACAGAGGAATGTGATTTCTCTTTTTAATCATTCAATGGTTCAGGGACTCTTTCAGGTGCCATAACTTGAATTCTGTGTATTCAATTTCAACGGTTTTAGGATTTTAGAAAGAGGCCATCTAGCAAAGATTGTGATGTCATACAATATAGGTCTTTGCAATCTTATTTGTGAAGCCATTAGCATTCGCAAACTTACATAATTCTGTGGAAACATTGTAGAAATACGGTACATGTTAGTGTGTGTATGGTAGATGTGTTGACTGATAGTTGTGTATGGTTAGTGTGTGATGGTAATGGTGGTCACTGTAGGTTATTCCAGTGACCAAGATTCCATCTGATGCTCTGAGACAAGCCTTCATAGATTATGGGCGGAGTATAGGGGTGTGGCTTGATACTGTACCCAGGGAAACACCACCCTCAGAGGTAACACACACACATCATAGCTGTACCATGTTCTACGTACCATTCTCTAAGCCTTTTATAGCCTCGATTCCAGGCCGATTAAAATACGGCCTTTTAGTGATCAATACTTGGTTTTGCTACACACACACACACACACACACCTCTCCTCCCACACCACATGCACACACACACACACACACTGATACTTATTTATTTTGACTAATGCCTAATGCTAACTCTAAGAACATAATGCTATCTACTCCCAATAGAAGACCAACATGTACACACACACTGACACCGGAATATTTAGCTAATAGTATATGAACCAGCTACCAGAGTCATGGTCATGCAACCTGTAATTAATTAATGAGCCTTTCCCACCCATAGGCCGATTTAATACCTAAATGTAGATAACGAACAGCCTGACCCTACCCCAACACATTATGCATAATATATACACTAGAACCAAGCTATGGTACATACTATAGGTCAAGTTATAGGAACCAAAAAAGCTGTTGTGATTTCACCCACCCACACACACAGACAACTAGAACTCTGTGGTAAAAAAAAAATAATGGTACATGTACATAACCCTCAGTAGTAACACCTTGAGGGAGCCTTAAATTAAAGCTCACATGATCCAAGCATGCCATATAGAAACAAATGGATAAAATGGAGTGTAACCAAAAAAAGTCATCTGAAGCCATCCAGTAAGTAACGCAATATCTGGCCTTTATGATATTATTATGCTGCACTTGTATGAATACATAAAACTAATTATATAGCACATGTCAAAATCCTTAATTCTGTATGCCCAAGAAATCAGCAGCAACTTAGCTCACGTGAATCATCGTAATGACAACGTATAGACCACCCCCACTAACAAGTTTACCCATAACTACTGCTAGAATAGGAAATAATGTAGTAATGAATGTTACATGATAATTATAGTAATGCCATTTGTTGGCATTATAGCAAATCCGGACTCCATAGGGAGTGGTTCCGCCTATTCTGTAGTCGACCACGGGTCGGGAAATTAAAGGAACCGAAACCCGTGGCCTGACGAGGATCAGATTAGGTTCTCCCCTGATGACCGGTGCATTCAATAAACCGAGAGCAGAAGGCATAAGCCTACTAACCTCGCACTTACGATAGATACTATAGCTCTTCCTGTGTTCACATAATAATCATGTACTATTGGGTAGCTTAGGGTCATTCGCAACACTCACGTGCATTTTATAAACAGTCACCATGTGACTTAACCTTAGCACAGCAAGCTAAGCTACCTATTTTATACCTACACAGCACTTTAAATTAAAACCTGCTATACCAGAACAATAATTAGATAGATAGACTATAAGATCGGATTACGCGGGACCTGTTACAAGTGAGTGTTTCTCTCTTTTCTACTCTTAGGCTGAGTCAGTAATTATGTGTCGGAAAGCCCGATCCCACCTCCTATACTTCTGTATATACCATTCTCAAACACACACACACACACACACACACACACACACCTCTCCCACACATACACATACACACACATACACTGGTGCCCATACTTCCTGGCAGAGTTTGATGGGGGAAATGTGTTCACAAGACCATTTTCTCACCAACTCACGCAGACAAACAACCAGATCACTGAATATAGGTTATAGTATGTTTCTACTACTGTGAGCTCATGAGGTAAACAGCACTCTCAAGTGAGTAGGTAAGAACATATCCATGAGTCTCGTCACACCGACAATGCACACCTCTAACCTTTCTATTGCATACTCAGCAAATGTCTCTTCCACAAATCTGTCATCCTACCTATCGAGTGAGCACACAAACTGTTCTAACCACCAGCCAAAATATCTACTCCACCAATACCAACGGCAGTACCAACAACAATACTGGTAAGTTAATAGTCTCTATCTCTTCTCCTGCTTCTTAAAGCTGCTCGTATTAATACAGTATCTAGTACAATGTATCAGCAGCTACTATACGTGTGTATAGCGTGCTCAACTAACCCCCCCCCACACACACACAGTGGCATATGAGAGCAGGACTCCCTCTGCTGCCACTGTTGCCCACAGCCTGCTCCCACCTTCCTCAGCGACGCCCTCACAGTCCTCTGACAGTACAAAGGTCAAGAAGTACGAGAGCATGAAGGTGGAGGACATTGAGAACTAAATCACTGACACTTGCAAAAAAAAAAACATTAGTAGTGTACTCTATTTATTCTTGTATGAAAGAGCAATGTTGTTTTGTCGTAGCGATTATCTTTAGAATCCGATAGTCTAATTTAATGTATAATAATATTATTATTAAACATTCAATAATAATTATTTGTGTGTAAATTAATGTCTCAAGTTGCATGATTGTATAATAATGCGTACTGTGTGCAAGATTCATAAGCAGTTCGACTGGTACATGCATGCACACTATTTATATACAGCTAGCTATAATTATACGTGTTTTTCAACGTACACATGTATATACTCAACTCTTATTAAATTAATCCTATAATTATTATTAATGGATGATAATAATTAATTATAAGAAACTTTTTTAAAACATTAATTTGCTATTAAAAAAAAATTGTAAAAATAAAACTACTAAGTGATTGTGAAGAAGAGATTGAGTGAGGTCGGTCCGAATTAAGTGATTCAACAAAAGTGTTCTATTTGAATGTGAGAGCTCCTACTAGGGCAACTCCTAAGCTGATTGCAGCCACTGTACATGTGAGCCAGCGAGTAGGGTGGCGGTTCTCAGCTCTCTGGTTTTCAGTTCTCTCTTTGGCTTTCTCAGAGGCATCAATACTCACTGCTCCCTTGATGGCACCCTGGATGTGGAGAAATAAAAGTCAACAAAAAATATAAAACATGCAGTCAAATACAGTAGTCAAATACTTAATCTACACATGCATACAACAATCTCTTACCCAACCGCCATGCTCGAGAATCCACTGAGTGAAGTTGTGAAGAAATGTTGTCTGCCATCCAACGATACTGTCTATCAAGGGAGTCTTGTTCTCTTCATACAATCGTTTCGCTAGTACGCTCGTGAAGAAGAGCAGCACTGCAATCTTGCCCCACTTGATGTCGTCTACCATGAGCCTGGAACAAGAGTTTTGATATTCAGCATAGAGTTGTTGGTGAGATATGTCCAGCGTCTTCACTCTGCCCTCAATTTCTTGTTGATGCTTCAGTTTCAGGTCTTTACAGCAAGTTTCCAGCGTCAAAATCCCATCTTTAAAGCCTTTATTCTTCGCAAGGAGACCCCTCATAAGCTTGTCGTGGCTGTAGATGCATTTCAGTTGTATTCTGTCTTCTTTCAGCATAAAATCCACGAGGTGATGGCTGATGGCACTGCTTTGGGTTTTGATTTGGTGAAGGTCATCTCTTGAATGGGCCATAGTTGAAGGAGACTGGAGTGGAGACTGGAGAGAGTGGAGGAGCGAGTTAGATTGGAGCGGAAGTTGGTTGGTCGGGATAACATTGATACACTAATACAAAGAGCCCCTCCTTATATAGTACACCCATAACCAAAGAATTTGTGATTTTCTCAACGTCCGGTGTTATAATTGAAATATGAATATCATTAAATATACCACTAAGGAATGTGCTTGAAATTGCAGCTCTGCACGTGCAGGCTCTATGCGCATGCGCCTTAATTGCATGCAAAATAAAATTGACAAACACAAAATTAATTATTACTGCAAGATTCCTTTAAACTGAACCAATGATAAATATGCTTTCATACAAAATGTTATTGTCCCTAACAGTTTGTGGTGACTCTTTTCTGACCAGTGCTCTCATGTATCTCCTGTGAGGGTGGGGTATTGTAATCATGGTGACTTTATTAATCACTTACTCACTGTACTTGGTATTGTCTAGCCTCCTTCACTGGCCTCACTCTCACACATTTACTCACTCACTTGTACTTCTTGTACTTGGCATTGGCTGTCTTTCTTTCCTCTCCTCCTTGTACTTCGCAACATAGGTTTACTGTATCTGCCAGAACAATGCTTGAACTTGTGAGTAGACCAACCTACCCCCCTCAACTTCAATTGTAAACAAAAGATAAACAAAAGTTCCTATCAAAATAATGGCACAATATAAGACTAGCTGGTTACATTATCGACTCACAGAATGTTGAGGTTCTCCTCCATAATTCTCCGTAGCACAGTCTCTTCGTCGTTCTTTACTTCCTCCCTTGAGTCTGTCTCTGACCCTCCTTCAACAACCCCTTCTCCACTGCCAGCTCCTCAGCCTTACCACAATATCTGGGGACATAAATAACTACATGTCTACAGAGGATTTTATATGCTACTTAAATACAGCCACTGTTAACACCTCATTCACACACTGTGGGTATGTGTTTACTTGCCGTTGATATAAAATGTGTATCAATCAATCTGAAGTCTTCTGTATGGGCTTAAAAAGAGGCCTGATTCTGAAAAAGCACCACTTATAAAATATAGATAGCCAACGCTTTTTCCTAAAAACAGAAATGGACAATGTGGACCGGAAACTAATTGCTGATTTATACACACCGTATGGTAGCACACCAACAGCTACTAAATGCATCTTTTAGGTTCCTAACTTCAATAATGGCCTCTGTTTTGATATACCTTGCCAACTATCCTGACCTTGGCATTCTGAGAGAGCTGCAGTGATGGCTGTATTGTACGAGTGCCACCAGCCGAGGTACTGGACCAGAGAGATGACGCTGATGGCCACACCCACAACCACTCGGATATCCAACTGGGGGGGTCACTCGATGACGGTCGTAGTGATAGTAGTGACGGTACACTTGCTCTGTGGGGGGGCAGTAACTTATTGTGTGAGTGTGTGTGGTGGGCGTACGATGCGAATGATGCTATTATAGCAACTATTTACTTCCTAAGAATGCATCTCTCTATTTATTTACTGATTCACTCCGTATCCTAGGTGATTTCCAGTGATTATGAGCCATATTTTACTTCCCCCAGGGAAGTATGGAATATGGCTCATATTTTTACTTCCTACAAGCACTATTCAACTTTTGAATCATCTTGACAATTTGTACACAGTAAAATAGCAATATAGCACGCACAAAGTTTTTGTAGACTAGATGTATGTTGTGCTATTGTCATATTGACCTGAGCTAGCTAGCAGTCTAAGCTCATGAGGCTTGAAACACTGCAGTTAAATCCTTGCTCTGTGTTTCTAGCCAAGGCTGTGGCGCAGAGGTACTGTACTAGGTAGAGGAGTACAGTGCATGCAGTGTTGGTAGACTTGTGCAATGCAAATTGAAAACGGCAGCTGCTGATATTGGTGGGCGGGTCTGGTCAAAGTTTATGGCTTCCAGTAGAACCTAGCTGCTTGGAGAAGTAGCTAGCTCTCATACTTGACAGCTATAACTGTTCTAACTGCATATTCTGAGGCACAAAAGTGACTGTGAGAGCAAGCTTGACTGTCTCTACTGATGTTCAAATGACTGTTTTGCTGTTTTATCAGTAAATAAATCAGTTGTTGACTGGTTGCCTAGTAATTATGGTTTATAAACGCCCTCGGCATTGGTTGGTTATAAGCCATAATTACTAGTCAACCAGTCAATAACTATAACATAACAACTCCATTAGTATAACTATCCAATTAACAGGCAAACAGAGAACTGCCATTAGAGTAAAGTTATCACCAATTGCAGGGGAAGTGTCTCTAGTTACTAGTAGGTAGTGAGTAATAACTACCCCCTAGCCCTGTACCTACCAGGGTTCTCAAGCATGTAGTCATAGTTTGCTCTCTCCTCCTCATCCTTCAGTATCTCGTAGGTCGTGCTGATGAGCTAGAACCTCTCCCTAGCGGAGCCCTCAGCCTGGAGGGGGGAGTGAGGTATTAGGGGCACACAAAGAAATGGAGAGTATAGTATTCATTTCATGAGGGGAGGAGGTACATACAATGTGTCTACACTGTGCAATTCACTTTACTATCATTAGATAAAGTTGCAAAGCATTTTGTGATGGTTTAGGACTAGCTGTATATCTACTGAGACTATTTAACCAACTCTCCCTCTTCTGTGACCTTGTTCTTGTCAGGATGGTACTCCAGTGTCAGGTGTCGATAGGCTCTCCTCATCTCAGCCTGTAACCAAGCAACAGTGTGTGAGCACAGTCAATAGCTCCACATGTACTTACAGCTGTGACATCTTTGTCCACTTGAAGAACTGCATGTAGGGAACGAGAATAATTATCAGCTAGTCAGGTGTTGGCCTGGATAATAGGTAGAAACGGCTCATACAGATAATTATACTGATACACCTGTTTCTACAAATCACAGCATCTCTAGTCAGCTCTAAAATGATTTACATGTATTGAACTAGCTGCATGGCCAGATCTAATAATCCACAACTCCAACCCCACACACTCTGTCAATAGTGAGTGTAGGGACTGACCGTCATAGCAGCTCTCTCTGCCACAGTAGAGTCCCTCCAGGAGACCAGCAGCACTGGAGAACAACGCTGACAGAGCTAGAGCACAGGACACCAGGAGGAGAACTGTCCATGAGCTGGAGGAGGGTCGTTTATGCTGACATTGCAAAAGTCTATAAGGGGGAGGGGCTGGTTGCACTATTTCACTCAAAAATCAACATTAACTTTTAGCCATACAAAATATTATTATCCACAACAATAATCAAGAAATAGTTGTTGCACTTTTAATTTTGATACTAATTTTATGCACGGTAGATTGTGTTTCTCTTTCTTTGTTCCATCCCCCAATCATAAGGCACTCTGTTGGAGACAGTGACACAGAGGCAGCGTCTGCTATAGGAGATGGTAGATCACCAACGTAGAGCCAGGAGTCCATCGAGGACGAGTAGGAGTAGATCCTTTGAGTGACTTCACCTTCACTATCCTCTCCACCAACAGCAAAGAGGGTGTCGAATATCGTTACAGGGGAGGAACAGTAAGACGGTGTGTTGGATATTGTATTCCAGACAGAGTCGGCTTTGTTGGCACTCCCATCATCCTGTCGGTCTGCTGAGATGAGCTTGTCGACTTGAGCAGCACACACCTTGTTTAGAAAATTGCCGTCACTTCCCCCCATTAGGTACACTGTTTTGTTGTAGACAATTCCTCTTTGGTCATAACAAGCATACGGTAGTCTGTCTGTCTCGCTCCACTGGGAGGTGCTGATGTTGTAGATCTCAACGTTATCAGTGAAGTCGCCATCGTCCAACACACCTCCTGCTACGACCAGATGTGTTTGGAGACTAACGACTGCTGGTGAATACCTCGCTGTGGGCATCGGTGGGATCGTCCGTTTCCAGTTCCTTCCTTTGTTAAACACATGTACCACGTTGGATTTAGAGAAGGATGAATCCAAACCACCAACTGCTGCCAGTTCACCTTTGACCTCTCCTAGACCAAAATAGCGTACAGGAAGTCTGGGCAGAGTTGACCAAACATCTTGTGGCGGATCGTAACAGTGGACACAGTACTCGTCATCATCGTCATAACACATTCCTCCACCATAGTAGACCTTGCCATTGATGGTTATCGCTTGCCCACTAGACATCTTCACTGGAGCCTCAGAGCACTGACTGTAGGACAACTGAACCTGTAGGGACTGGAGAATATACAGAGAGTCAATAACTTGTGTGTTGCATGTGATGAATGATGGTTTATTAATTAAGGGAATTTGGAATATAACACTAACCACATGTTAATGCCAGACGATAAGGTTACAAGGTTACCATAGCAACAAAACCAGTATCGATACTGTGGGACACAAACTATTCTAATTTGACTCTTATATTGGAGTGGTGATTAGTATACTGTAACAGAATGATCACAATTGGGTACACGGCTAATTAGCTATAGAATTAATTGTACACATAGACATACATGTACGGATAGCTTCGAGGCTGAGATTGTACACATAGATTACAAGCCACACTATAATACACAACAACTGTCATTCTAATTATCGAGGCATCGCAAAAAAATGAGTTGGCGTTCAATAACAGTAAGCTTTAGACTTGGCACTAGCTTCTATTAGGGTGGCAATAGGAGATATGCCTGTGGCTCACTACAATGGGAACAGTAAGTAAGTGACGTACTAACTAAAGGTAGAATCAATTGAACACATAGCCTGGATTACACGCTGCATTACAACACAGTTTTTCATGCATGACCATCAATTCAATATAAGCTTTAGACTTGGCACTTCTATTGAGGTAGCGTTATAATAAGAGATATGAGGGTATCATATTTTAGATGTGTGCACTTAGTGGTACAGTGTTGATGAGCTCACCTGTGGTTTGCTGGTCAGGTAGTCTCTGGTTTTGGTGAGTTGGCCGTTTAAACTCTGAATGGTGGCTTCTTTCTTCTGAAGGGAAGAGTCCTTGGAGGCAAGCATCGAATCTCTGTGAGCGATAATAGAGTTTTTGTCAACTAAACAGGCTTGCTCTTGTTCCAGATTTGTTTCCAGTTGAGCTATTTTTGTAGCTTTAGATACAAGCTCGTTGTGAGTGTAGTTGACGTTGGCAATTTGTTGCTCCACCTCTTCAGTGAGTTGCTTACATTGAGTTTCTAATTCCACTATCCTAGCATTTCTTGAAATAATAAATTCATCTTTCATGTTAACAATTGTCTCTTTAGCTTCGAGTTGACCTTTAAGATCTTCGTTTTCCAATTTAAATTGATCAGTTTCCACAGAGTGTACCAACTGCATACGCTCGACAATGTTTTTACTTTCTTCCTCTTGTCGTCTTTTCTCCTCCGCCAGTACCTCGTTTTCTCCAGCTTTCTCCTGGATTGCCGAGTCCTTCCTCACAACCTTCTCCTCAAGCTCCCTCTTCTCTGTCAGTAGGGCACTCACTCGCTGGAGCATCTCCACTCTGTTCTCAAAGGAGGGAGGGTGTTCAAGTACCACACCCACCATCCGACCAACTATCTCCGCTGCTCTAGGCCTTTGCTGAGGGTTGTTGCTGAGACAGCGCATGATGAGGTCCATCAGAGGGTGGTCTGGGGAAATTTTTCGAAGAAACTCTTCACGTCGTTCAGCTTCTGTCATTGGTATCAAACCATTAGGATTAGCAGGATCGATTCTGGTGGGGCCAATACTTGGTAGTGGCCACTCTGCTGTGAAGGTGTGAATCATCATGATCCCAAAGGAGAACACATCCACACTGGTGTCATAGTGGGGGTTGGCAACCATCACTTCGGGGGGCATGTACGCTGGGGTACCAGGGGTCTCCGTCATTCGACTCACTTGAAGGGGGGTCAGGTTCAATATTCGAGCAACCCCTAGATCGGATATCTTGGCAGTCATGTTGGTGGACAAGAGGACATTGTTGGCTGAGAGATCTCTGTGCACAATGACTGGTGTTTGGCCATGGAGGTAGACCAGGCCCAGTGAGACGTCATGGAGGATAGAGAAGTTTATCTCATCGGGGAGAATACCGTAGCGCTCGAGACAGCTGGTCAAGTTGGTGGGGAGAAACTCCATGACTAGGATGGGGAACTGAGAGCCTTCCTCAAAACAGACTCCCAGAAACTGGACAATGTTGGGGTGCCTAGTTTGACTGAGCAGGTGACACTCCTCCAGATACCTTCGTGCTGCATGCCCGATTCCAGTCTCGTAGAGAACTCGGTAAAGCTTCTTGCCGGCACATTTCAGTCCTCGATACTCTAGCTCCATGACAACAGCGTAGGAACCATGTCCTAACTCATTCTCAGTGATGCGAATTTGTCTCAGAGTGAACTGCTCAAAAGCTTGTGGATTTACAGCCATTGTCTTGGTTACTGTGTGAATAGAAAAGCATGCAATATGAAAAAGGTAATCCAGCTGGATATTAAAAAGTGAAGTTATAAAGATTATGTCTTCT
Organism: Halichondria panicea; assembly: GCF_963675165.1. Lineage (NCBI taxonomy): Eukaryota > Metazoa > Porifera > Demospongiae > Suberitida > Halichondriidae > Halichondria > Halichondria panicea. Next base: position 1,011,254 of record NC_087379.1, read on the forward strand.
TTTAATAGATACTGTGGAATAATAATAGGCAATCCAATTGAAATAGAAGCAAGTAACAAAAAAAATCCTTTGGCTATGACCTGTGTTATATTGCCAATGTATAGGCCCAGGCTTTAATACAAGAACACATCTGACATGCAGTTATGGTATGTATATAAAAGCTATTCAGTTGATCTCACCTGTACTGTATAGAAAGCTTGATAGAGGTGAAGTTATGGAGAGAGCTCGTAGCTAGCTAGCTGTAGCTGTAGCGGCAACAGAAGAAAAAGAGGTCAAGAACGAGATACCCCCCTTCTTTGATGTACATGTAAGCCAAAGGGGGCGTGGCTACTTACAAGGTTTTGTGCATTATTTAGAATACCAACTAAGTCAAGGATGAAAATGTAAGGAGCTAGCTAGGTCTAGTGCAAGTGTACTCACCTAGATCTCCTTCTCCCACTCACTCAGTCTGGTGTGTGGAGATGTGGAGGGTCACTTCAAGCAACTATTTAGCAGAGTCCAGAGCATCCTCTCCAAGAACAAAGACTTTGAGGTAGCTACATACAATGGATGCACACACTCACTGCAGTGCCAGTGCATTTATTGTCCCTTTATGTAGCTGCTGTTGTGTGTTGGATCTTTCTTTAGCTCTGACTGCCAGGAGGAGTGGAGCAAGTATCGGGAGGGGGTGGAAACAGGTAATTAAACGATATTAAATCACCTTCCTCTGACATTTATTACACCCCCATGCACAGTACCTCTACCAACGTTCATCCTTGGCCTGTGTTGAACTGAGCATGGCCAGTTCTATGGAGACTTGTCACGTGATGGAGGAGAGCTTTGCCCCAATGTCACATGTCTAGGTACAGTGTATGCATGTTGTTAACCACTCTATCAGTACACACATGAGTCACACTCCATTACAGGTCAGCGTGGAGTGTACAGTGCGTCCAGTGGTCTGAGGGTGGCCTATCTCAGTGGGAGCTACCAGGGGAGGACCTATCAGCATCAAGACAAGGGAGATAATCTATTGGTCAGTTCTCTTCCCAATCACCTGGAGAAGTTGTTGAACTAGTTTTTGTTTCTCCCTCTAGCGACCATATTTCACTGACTCTGATGTGTCCTGGCTGGAGGGTCAGTGCAGTGGAGAGGGCTACCGTGGAGTGGACATTCTCCTCACCTCTGATTGGCCCGGGGCAGTGGACAAGTTCACAGTGGCTCCTGTGAGACCTAGCTCCCAGTTATTGTAGGATGGACCAGTACCTTAATAATACCTTATGCTCATGCAGGACGGACTGGACCTGAGTGCAGTGGGGGCAAAGCCTCTGAGTAAACTGGCCATGTGTCTCAAGCCACGCTACCATTTTGCAGCTCTACACCAAACCTTCTATGAGAGAATACCGTACAGGTACAGTACGTCCATCCCTGTATATTTAGAGTCTGCTAATAACAGGCTGAAAATAAGTATACACTTACGATTTAACATAATTATAATCTGAAAGGCATCTTTCTAAACATTCAGAAAATCAGAAAATGAATGTAATTGACCAACGGAGCTAAAGTTTTGACCGTTCAAAAATACTTCATCAAAAATACTTCATTATAATTATACGCACATCTTACATGTCCTCATCTTTATATCCCTACACAGTAATACCTCCACAACTTTTGATGCTAACTGTATTGTGCTTCATTTCATGCAGGAATCATAAAATCCTCCAAGGCAAGCCACATCATGTGACACGGTTCTTAGCTTTGGCTCAAGTGGGAAATCCAGACAAGAAGAAAAGAGTGAGTTGAAATCATTCTAGTCCCATTAGTATTACATGTTATTAATGATGACATCATCTTCATACCTGCAGTACCTGTATGCATTCTCTGTCACACCCATGAGCTCCATGGACGAGAAAGAGCTGACTCAGCAACCACCCACTGCCACCAACTGTCCCTATAGGGATATATAGTTGATACACTCAACTAGTCAAATCTTTGGTAAGGAAAACTATTATCCCATAATGTCTAGCTATCGTTGAAGGACCAATATACACATTTTCCTAACAAAACTTGCGTTATGTAGCACTCTGAGAGTCCTATCTCTAGATATCACCATCTGTGTTGTAGTTCAAATCCTCCATGTTTGCAGAGGTCAAAGTTTATTGTGTACCTACTCCCACACACTGTGCAGAGGGAGTCTCAAGAGGAGGCTGGGCCTAACTTCTTCTTTGATCAGAGGGCTCTTGATTCTGCTCATCGCAAACAGAAGAGACAACAGGACGGAAGACCCCCTGCAAAGAGACGACCTCCTCCCCAGCCCAGGGGGCCGTGCTGGTTCTGTCTGGGGGGCAAGGAGGTGGAGAAACATATCGTGGTCTCCATCGGAGATCATGTGAGATAGAGTGTGTTGTACTTGCTAATACTGCACATACAAAATACAATGTAGCTCACAAATAGCAGACCACTAACAGTTTGTATTGTATACCCTATATAGATGTACCTGGCTTTATCCAAGGGTGGGATGGTACCAGGGCATGTGCTGGTCCTACCCATCGGTCACTATGCAGCCTCCACTGACGCACCACCAGTGAGTTCATGTGCTGTGTGTGCCACTGCTGTGTGTGTATAGTCATTGTTTGTATTGTGGAGAGTATGTTTCCATGCTCTGTGTGTACTATTTAGCAGTCTGTAGTGGTCAGCCTGTAAGCAGGCCACCCTCTATAATACAGCCAGGTTAATGGGCCCCAAAGTCTCCATAGCATGTGTTTGGACCTGTGTTAGCAGACCACCTCTTTAGTACAGCCACTGTTGGTCTGCCCACTGTGTAAGCAGAGATCACTATACCATATATCATGCATGTACACTGTATGACCTGTGCTCTATTACTGTAAGAGGTTTTGGAGGAGCTTGGACAGTTTAAGAGTGCTCTGAGGAAGTGCTTCAACAGCAAAGATCAGTCGTGTGTCATCTTCGAGAGAAACTACAAATCACAGCATCTTCAACTACAGGTCAGTACCGTCAAGGCCGTATTATCATGTGATGTGATTGATACTGTATGGTTGGTGTGTTGAGATTAGGCTACAAGGTTTTGAGGGCAAACAGAGGAATGTGATTTCTCTTGTTAATCATTGAATGGTTCAGGGACTCTTTCAGCTGCCATAACTTGAATTCTGTGTATTCAATTTCAACGGTTTTATGATTTTAGAAAGAGGCCATCTAGCAAAGATCGTGATATCGGTCTTTGCAATCTTATTTGTGAAGCCATTAGCATTCGCAAACTTACATAATTATGTTGAAACATTGTATAAATACGGTACATGTTAGTGTGTGTATGGTAGATGTGTTGACTGATAGTTGTGTATGGTTAGTGTGTGATGGTAATGGTGGTCACTGTAGGTTATTCCAGTGACCAAGATTCCATCTGATGCTCTGAGACAAGAAGCCTTCATAGATTATGGGTGGAGTATGGGGGTGTGGCTTGAGACTGTGCCCAGGGAAACACCACCCTCAGAGGTAACACACACACATCATAGCTGTACCATGTTCTACGTACCATTCTCTAAGCCTTTTATAACCTCGATTCCAGGCCGATTAAAATACGGCCTGGTACCTATTGCATGGTGATAGTGCGCATGCGCTAGTTTATTCTCCAGAATCCTTTCTCTCATCTATTTTCTATCTATGTACATCAGCTTAGTATTGCGTTGTTTCAGAAGGCTTTCACACTAGTCTAAAGTCAGAAGAGGCTCTCATCTACCTCTATGACGGTTGTATGGTCAGGCCTTCTAGACCAACACAATAGATGACATAAGCCACAGCTTCACAGAACTCAGTCATGGAGATAAAGTATTACGGAACATTATTATTCTTAGTAAATGGTATAATTTACGTTCGTAGTACGATTACCCATATTCTGAGTAATTTGAAGGGCATGCACACTATCACCCATGCAATACCAGGCCATATTTTAATGCGGCCTGTAATCGATGCTAATAAGCGTATAGAATAGTGGCTAAGCCTTTTAGTTATCAATACTTCTCTTTACCAGAATCTATTAGTTTTGCTACACACACACCGTCCCTGAGGGCCTCCCACCCACCCCCCCACACACACACACACCCTTCTGAGGGCCTCCCACCCACCTACACACACACACACACCCTTCTGAGGGCCTCCCACCCACACACACACACACACACACACAGATTGCGTACACTGGTGTCCCACACACACACACACACACACACACACACACACACACACACACACACACACACGCACACACACACACACACACATATACCCTCCTCCCACACATACACACACAGATTGCGTACACTGGTGTCCCATAAATTCTGGCAGAGTTTGATGATGGGGGAAATGTGTTCACAAGACCATTTTCTCACCAACTCACGCAGACAAACAACCAGATCACTGAATATAGGTTATAGTATGTTTCTACTACTGTGAGCTCATGAGGTAAACAGCACTCTCAAGTGAGTAGGTAAGAACATATTCGTGAGTCTCGTCACACCGACAATGCACACCTCTAACCTTTCTATTGCATACTCAGCAAATGTCTCTTCCACAAATCTGTCATCATACCTATCGAGTGAACACACAAACTGTTCTAGTTCCTGGAACAATACGTACGGACGTTTCTCTCTCCAATTTGGAAGGTAATTAAAAACCAATTAATGACATGTTGAATGCTTTTATTGGTTGCAATATCGGCTGCAGGGAGGTGTTGGCTGCTCCTCTCGTTCTGAATCTGCCCAATCAGATCAACTGGAAGTCGTGTCTGGCAACAAAGGACGAGGAGACAAAAGCTGCTCTAGAAATAAGGAAAAACTTTGAACCATATTATTTTGATTTCATATGCAACTGACAACGATGATATTTTCACTTTTACAATTGTTTTGTGTATTAGCTAGTTGTCCAATAATAATTATGGTTGGCCATATATAATATAGTTATAGGAGTGCAGATCAATATCAGTGGGCAATTATTTTCCTTGTCCCAATGTTGTATTAGAATGCTGTCCATGAGCTGGAGGAGGGTAGTTATGCTGACATTGCAATAGTCAATAAGGGGGAGGGGCTGGTTGCATGCTATACACACATTATATATACCTCTACTTATACTGTAACCTCTACTAGTAATTAGTACCATGCAAGCTAGTATAACATGTTTCACTCTAGAAAACAATTATCATGAAAATTTGGGTTATTTATAATTTTATAATTATACCAAAACAATTAAGAAATAGTTGTTGCAGTTCTAATTTTATACACAGTAGATTGTCTTCCTTTGTTACTTCCCCCAATCATGAGGCACTCTGTTGGAGACAGTGACACAGTGGCAAGGTATGCTATAGGAGATGGTAGATCACCAACATAGAGCCAGGAGTCCATCGAGGATGAGTAGGCGTAGATCCTTTGAGTGGTTTCACCTTCACTATCCTTACCACCAACAGCAAATAGGGTGTCGGATATCGTTACAGGGGAGGGCCGGTAAGACGGTGTGTTGGATATTGTATTCCAGACAGAGTCGGCTTTGTTGGCACTCCCATCATCCTGTCGGTCTGCTGAGATGAGCTTGTCGACTTGAGCAGCACACACCTTGTTTAGAAAATTGCCGTCACTTCCCCCCATTAGGTACACTGTTTTGTTGTAGACAATTCCTCTTTGGTCATAACAAGCATACGGTAGTCTGTCTGTCTCGCTCCACTGGGAGGTGCTGATGTTGTAGATCTCAACATTATTAGTGTATTCACCAGAGTCCGCATCTCCTGCTACGATCAGATGTGTTGAGAGACTAACGACTGCTGGTGAATACCTCGCTGTGGGCATGGGTGGGATCGTCCGTTTCCAGTTCCTTCCTTTGTTAAACACATGTACCACGTTGGATTTAGAGAAGGATGAATCCAAACCACCAACTGCTGCCAGTTCACCTTTGACCTCTCCTAGACCAAAATAGCGTACAGGAAGTCTGGGCAGAGTTGACCAAACATCTTGTGGCGGATCGTAACAGTGGACACAGTACTCATCATCGTCATCACAGTATCCTCCACCATAGTAGACCTTGCCATTGATGGTTACCGCTCGCCCAGTAGACATCTTCACTGGAGCCTCAGAGCACTGACTGTAGGACAACTGAACCTGTAGGGACTGGAGAATACAGAGAGTCAATAACTTGTGTGTTGCATGTAATGAATTTAAATAAGGGAATGTAATCACATGCAGGTTAACAATGTTATAAGGTTACCATGGCAACAAAATTATTATAACAGTATCGATCCTGTGGAACATAATTTTCTGCTATTTAATTTGGCTCTTATATAGGAGTGGTGAATATAGCAGAATATATTCACATGCTATAGCTAGCCATTATAATTACAAGCCACACTATAATACACACAGCTACTTTGACGAATTACTGAGCATAGCAAAACAGAATTATAAATTTGAGTTCAATTGGAACATTAAATAGACTAGGCACATTAGGTTGACTATACAATAAGAGATACGACGGTACAGATGTGTGCACTTAGTGGTGCAGTGTTGATGAGCTCACCTGTGGTTTGCTGGTCAGGTAGTCTCTAGTTTTGGTGAGCTGGTCGTTCAAACTCTGAATGGTGGCTTCTTTCTTTTGAAGGGAAGTGTCCTTGGAGGCAAGCATCAACTCTTGGTGAGCAATAGTCGAATCTTTGTGAGCAATTGTTGAATCTTTGACAGCAATAGTGGAATCTTTTTGAGCGATAATAGAGTTTTTGTCAGCTTGTTCCTGTTCTAGATGTGTTTCCAGTTGAGCTATTTTCGTAGCTTTAGATACAAGCTCGTTTTGAGTGTAGTTGACGTTGGCAATTTGTTGCTCCACCTCTTCAGTGAGTTGCTTACATCGAGTTTCTACCTCAGTAATCCTAGCATCTTTGGAGAAAATAAATGCATCTTTCATGTTAACAATTGTCTCTTTATCTTCGAGTTGACCTTTAAGATCTTCATTCTCCAATTTAAACTGATCAGTTTCCACAGAGTGCACCAACTGCATACGCTCGACAGCATTTTCACTTTCTTCTTCTTGTCGTCTTTTCTCCTCCGCCAGTGCCTCGTTCTCTCCTGCTTTCTCCTGGATTGCCGAGTCCTTCCTCACAACCTCCTCCTCAAGCTCCCTCTTCTCTGTCAGTAGGGCACTCACTCGCTGGAGCATCTCCACTCTGTTCTCAAAGGAGGGAGGGTGTTCAAGTACCACACCCACCATCCGACCCACTATCTCCGCTGCTCTAGGCCTTTGCTGAGGGTTGTTGCTGAGACAGCGCATGATTAGGTCCATCAGAGGGTGGTCTGGGGAAATCTTTAGAAGAAACTCTTCACGTCGTTCAGCTTCCGTCACTGGTATCAGACCATTGGGATTGGTAGGATCGATTCGTGTCTGGCCGATACTTGGTAGTGGCCACTCTGCTGTGAAGGTGTGAATCATCATGATCCCAAAGGAGAACACATCCACACTGGTGTCGTAGTGGGGGTTGGCAACCATCACTTCGGGGGGCATGTACGCTGGGGTACCAGGGGTCTCCGTCATTCGACTCACTTGAAGGGGGGTCAGGTTCAATATTCGAGCAACCCCCAGATCGGATATCTTGGCCGTCATGTTGGTGGACAAGAGGACATTGTTGGCTGAGAGGTCTCTGTGCACAATGACTGGTGTTTGGCCATGGAGGTAGACCAGGCCCAGTGAGACGTCATGGAGGATGGAGAAGTTGATCTCATCGGGGAGAATACCGTAGCGCTCGAGACAGCTGGTCAAGTTGGTGGGGAGGAATTCCATGACTAGGATGGGGAACTGAGAGCCTTCCTCAAAACAGACTCCCAGAAACTGGACAATGTTGGGATGCTTAGTTTGACTGAGCAGGTGACACTCCTCCAGATACCTTCGTGCTGCATGCCCGATTCCAGTCTCGTAGAGAACTCGGTAAAGCTTCTTGCCAGCACATTTCAGTCCTCGATACTCTAGCTCCATGACAACAGCGTAGGAACCATGTCCAAACTCATTCTCAGTGATGCGAACTTGTCTCAGAGTGAACTGCTCGAAAGCTTGTGGATTTACAGCCATTGTCTTCGTTACTGTGGGAATAGAAAAGCACGCAATATTAAAAATGCAATCCAGCTGGATATATAACAAAAAAGAATCCTTTCACTATGTACGTCTAGATATATTAAAATTAATAATTATTGCCAAGACTTGAAAAACAAAGCCTTACAGACAGTGAGGCTCAGGTTTACAGGACAGCTATTCAGTTGAATAGTTGTTTAATTATAATTATAACAAAAAAGAATCCTTTCACTATGTACGTCTAGATATATTAAAATTAATCATTATTGCCAAGACTTGAAAAACAAGGCCTTACAGACAGTGAGGCTCAGGTTTACAGGACAGCTATTCAGTTGATCTTACCTGTACTGTAGAGAAACCTTGGTAGAGGTGAAGTTACAGAGAGATAGAGAACTGTAGCGGCCAACACAAGGAAAAAGTCAAGAGAACGAGATACGCCCCCTTCTTTGTGCAAGCAAAAGGGGGCGTGGCTACTTGCAAGGTTTTGTGCATTATTTAGAATACCACCAAGTCAAGATGAAAATGTAAGGAGCTAGCTAGCTCTAGTGCAAGTGTACTCACCTAGATCTCCTTCTCCCCCTCACTCAGTCTGGTGTGTGGAGATGTGGAGGGTCATTTCAAGCAACTGTTTACCAGAGTCCAGAGCATCCTCTCCAAGAACAAAGACTTTGAGGTAGCTACATACAATGGATGCACACACTCACTGCAGTGCCAGTGCATTTATTGTCCCTTTATGTAGCTGCTGTTGTGTGTTGGATCTTTCTTTAGCTCTGACTGCCAGGAGGAGTGGAGTAAGTATCGGGAGGGGGTGGAAACAGGTAATTAAACGATATTAAATCACCTTCCTCTGACATTTATTACACCCTCATGCACAGTGCCTCTACCGACGTTCATCCTTGGCCCGTGTTGGACTGAGCATGGCCAGTTCTATGGAGACTTGTCACGTGATGGAGGAGAGCTTTGCCCCAATGTCACATGTCTAGGTACAGTGTATGCATGTTGTTAACCACTCTATCAGTACACACATGAGTCACACTCCATTACAGGTCAGCGTGGAGTGTACAGTGTGTCCAGTGGTCTGAGGGTGGCCTATCTCAGTGGGAGCTACCAGGGGAGGACCTATCAGCATCAAGACAAGGGAGATAATATATTGGTCAGTTCTCTTCCCAATCACCTGGACAAGTTGTTGAACTAGTTTTTGTTTCTCCCTCTAGCGACCATATTTCACTGACTCTGATGTGTCCTGGCTGGAGGGTGAGTGCAGCGGAGAGGGCTACCGTGGAGTGGACATTCTCCTCACCTCTGATTGGCCCGGGGCAGTGGACAAGTTCACAGTGGCTCCTGTGAGACCTAGCTCCCAGTTATTGTAGGATGGACCAGTACCTTAATAATACCTTATGCTCATGCAGGACGGACTGGACCTGAGTGCAGTGGGGGCAAAGCCTCCGAGTAAACTGGCCATGTGTCTCAAGCCACGCTACCATTTTGCAGCTCTACACCAAACCTTCTATGAGAGAATACCGTACAGGTACAGTACAACCATCCCTGTATTATTAGAGTACTAGAGTCTGCTTCTGTTGATTTTCTGAGTTCGTTCAAGTCCCAAATTTAGAACAGGAAATCAGGCTGAAAATAAGTATACATTTTTTATTCACAGAAATCAGAATTATGATTTGACCAACGGAACTAAAGTTTTGACCGTTCATTATAATTATACGTACATCTTACATGTCCTCATCTTTATATCCCTACACAGTAATACCTCCACAACTTTTGATGCTAACTGTATTGTGCTTCATTTCATGCAGGAATCACAAAATCCTCCAAGGCAAGCCACATCATGTGACACGGTTCTTAGCTTTGGCTCAAGTGGGAAATCCAGACAAGAAGAAAAGAGTGAGTTGAAATCATTCTAGTCCCATTAGTATTACATGTTATTAATGATGACATCATCTTCATACCTGCAGTACCTGTATGCATTCTCTGTCACACCCATGAGCTCCATGGACGAGAAAGAGCTGACTCAGCAACCACCCACTGCCACCAACTGTCCCTACACTGAACTAGTCAAATCTTTGGTAAGGAAAACTATTATCCCATAACGTCTAGCTATTGTTGAAGGGCCAATTAATATACTAATTTTCCAAACAAAAACTTGCGTTATGTAGCACTCTGAGAGTCCTATCTCCATTTGTGTTGTAGTTTAAATCCACCCATGTTTTCGGAGGTCAAAGTTTATTGTGTACCTACCCCACACACTGTGCAGAGGGAGTCTCAAGAGGAGGCTGGGCCTAACTTCTTCTTTGATCAGAGGGCTCTTGATTCTGCTCATCGTAAACAGAAGAGACAACAGGACGGAGGACCCCCTGCAAAGAGACGACCCCCTCCCCAGCCCAGGGGGCCGTGCTGGTTCTGTCTGGGGGGCAAGGAGGTGGAGAAACATCTCGTGGTCTCCATTGGAGATCATGTGAGATAGAGTGTGTTGTACTTGCTAATACTGCACATACAAAATACAATGTAGCTCACAAATAGCAGACCACTAACAGTTTGTATTGTATACCCTATATAGACGTACCTGGCTTTATCCAAGGGTGGGATGGTACCAGAGCATGTGCTGGTCCTACCCATCGGTCACTATGCAGCCTCCACTGACGCACCACCAGTGAGTTCATGTGCTGTGTGTACCACTGCTGTGTGTGTATAGTCATTGTTTGTATTGTGGAGAGTATGTTTCCATGCTCTGTGTGTACTATTTAGCAGTCTGTAGTGGTCAGCCTGTAAGCAGGCCACCCTCTATAATACAGCCAGGTTAATGGGCCCCAAAGTCTCCATAGCATGTGTTTGGACCTGTGTTAGCAGACCACCTCTTTAGTACAGCCACTGTTGGTCTGCCCACTGTGTAAGCAGAGATCACTATACCATATATCATGCATGTACACTGTATGACCTGTGCTCTATTACTGTAGGAGGTTTTAGAGGAGCTTGGACAGTTTAAGAGTGCTCTGAGGAAGTACTTCAACAGCAAAGATCAGTCGTGTGTCATCTTTGAAAGAAACTATAAATCACAGCATCTTCAACTACAGGTCAGTACCGTCAAGGCCGTATTATCATGTCATGTGATTGATACTGTATGGTTGGTGTGTTGAGATTAGGCTACAAGGTTTTGAGGGCAAACAGAGGAATGTGATTTCTCTTTTTAATCATTCAATGGTTCAGGGACTCTTTCAACTGCCATAACTTGAATTCAATTTCAACGGTTTTATGATTTTAGAAAGAGGCCATCTATCAAAGATCGTGATGTCATACAATATAGGTCTTTGCAATCTTATTTGTGAAGCCATTAGCATTCGCAAACTTACATAATTCTGTGGAAACATTGTATAAATACGGTACATGTTAGTGTGTGTATGGTAGATGTGTTGACTGATAGTTGTGTATGGTTAGTGTGTGATGGTAATGATGGTCACTGTAGGTTATTCCAGTGACCAAGATTCCATTAGCCTCGATCCCAGGCCGCACTTCCCGCTAGGGAAGTATCGACTGCTTGCGCATGCGCTAATATCCCCCCGGTATCTGGGGGCTTTGGATAACATCGTTTATGCTCAGTAAAACTATGACATCACAACGAAAGGAAGTGGATTGAAGGAAGTAGATAGAAAGTTCGATTGAAGGTTTCTAGCCCATCGGATAGCATTCTCTGATAGCTACCCTTAGCCTGCTATGTTAACAAAAGACTCACAGCCTGCAACAGTGTGGATGACGATCGTCTGAAAGGAGTGACGGCTGATAAGAGCCTATATGGACAGGCCACGCCCATTTAACACTAACTTTGGTGAAAGTCTACTATACTACTGCTACTGATTCTATCAGAAGAAAATAGCAGTACAACAAACCTACACAGCTCTGTTTCTAGCTAGCTAGCTATATAGCTCTGTGTATGACTTTTAGGATATTTTCTCTGATGTATCCAGTATTATAGGAATATTTACGGGGAAAAAATCCAATAATTTGGCGCATGCGCAAGCAGTCGATAGCAGGCCTTCTTTCAAAGGCCGGTGAAGGAGGCTAAGATTCCATCTGATGCTCTGAGACAAGCCTTCATAGATTATGGGTGGAGTATGGGGTGTGGCTTGAGACTGTGCCCAGGGAAACACCACCCTCAGAGGTAACACACTCACATCATACCTGTACCATGTTCTACGTACCATTCTCTAGGCCTTTTAGTGATCAATACTTGGTTTTGCTACACACACACACACACACACCTCTCCTCCCACACCACATGCACACACACACACACACACACTGATACTTATTTATTTTGACTAATGCCTAATGCTAACTCTAAGAACATAATGCTATCTACTCCCAATAGAAGACCAACATGTACACACACACTGACACCGGAATATTTAGCTAATAGTATATGAACCAGCTACCAGAGTCATGGTCATGCAACCTGTAATTAATTAATGAGCCTTTCCCACCCATAGGCCGATTTAATACCTAAATGTAGATAACGAACAGCCTGACCCTACCCCAACACATTATGCATAATATATACACTAGAACCAAGCTATGGTACATACTATAGGTCAAGTTATAGGAACCAAAAAAGCTGTTGTGATTTCACCCACCCACACACACAGACAACTAGAACTCTGTGGTAAAAAAAAAATAATGGTACATGTACATAACCCTCAGTAGTAACACCTTGAGGGAGCCTTAAATTAAAGCTCACATGATCCAAGCATGCCATATAGAAACAAATGGATAAAATGGAGTGTAACCAAAAAAAGTCATCTGAAGCCATCCAGTAAGTAAAGCAATATTTGGCCTTTATAATATTATTATGCTGCACTTGTATGAATACATAAAACTAATTATATAGCACATGTCAAAATCCTTAATTCTGTATGCCCAAGAAACCAGCAGCAACTTAGCTCACGTGAATCATCGTAATGACAACGTATAGACCACCCCCACTAACAAGTTTACCCATAACTACTGCTAGAATAGGAAATAATGTAGTAATGAATGTTACATGATAATTATAGTAATGCCATTTGTTGGCATTATAGCAAATCCGGACTCCATAGGGAGTGGTTCCGCCTATTCTGTAGTCGACCACGGGTCGGGAAATTAAGGGAACCGAAACCCGTGGCCTGACGAGGATCAGATTAGGTTCTCCCCTGATGACCGGTGCATTCAATAAACCAAGAGCAGAAGGCATAAGCCTACTAACCTCGCACTACAATAGATACTATAGCTCTTCCTGTGTTCACATAATAATCATGTACTATTGGGTAGCTTAGGGTCATTCGCAACACTCACGTGCATTTTATAAACAGTCACCATGTGACTTAACCTTAGCACAGCAAGCTAAGCTACCTATTTTATACCTACACAGCACTTTAAATTAAAACCTGTTATACCAGAACAATAATTATATAGATAGACTATAAGATCGGATTACGCGGGACCTGTTACAAGTGAGTGTTTCTCTCTTTTCTACTCTTAGGCTGAGTCAGTAATTATGTGTCGGAAAGCCCGATCCCACCTCCTATACTTCTGTATATACCATTCTCAAACACACACACACACACACACACACACACACACCTCTCCCACACATACACATACACACACATACACTGGTGCCCATACTTCCTGGCAGAGTTTGATGGGGGAAATGTGTTCACAAGACCATTTTCTCACCAACTCACGCAGACAAACAACCAGATCACTGAATATAGGTTATAGTATGTTTCTACTACTGTGAGCTCATGAGGTAAACAGCACTCTCAAGTGAGTAGGTAAGAACATATCCATGAGTCTCGTCACACCGACAATGCACACCTCTAACCTTTCTATTGCATACTCAGCAAATGTCTCTTCCACAAATCTGTCATCCTACCTATCGAGTGAGCACACAAACTGTTCTAACCACCAGCCAAAATATCTACTCCACCAATACCAACGGCAGTACCAACAACAATACTGGTAAGTTAATAGTCTCTATCTCTTCTCCTGCTTCTTAAAGCTGCTCGTATTAATACAGTATCTAGTACAATGTATCAGCAGCTACTATACGTGTGTATAGCGTGCTCAACTAACCCCCCCCCACACACACACAGTGGCATATGAGAGCAGGACTCCCTCTGCTGCCACTGTTGCCCACAGCCTGCTCCCACCTTCCTCAGCGACGCCCTCACAGTCCTCTGACAGTACAAAGGTCAAGAAGTACGAGAGCATGAAGGTGGAGGACATTGAGAACTAAATCACTGACACTTGCAAAAAAAAAAACATTAGTAGTGTACTCTATTTATTCTTGTATGAAAGAGCAATGTTGTTTTGTCGTAGCGATTATCTTTAGAATCCGATAGTCTAATTTAATGTATAATAATATTATTATTAAACATTCAATAATAATTATTTGTGTGTAAATTAATGTCTCAAGTTGCATGATTGTATAATAATGCGTACTGTGTGCAAGATTCATAAGCAGTTCGACTGGTACATGCATGCACACTATTTATATACAGCTAGCTATAATTATACGTGTTTTTCAACGTACACATGTATATACTCAACTCTTATTAAATTAATCCTATAATTATTATTAATGGATGATAATAATTAATTATAAGAAACTTTTTTAAAACATTAATTTGCTATTAAAAAAAAATTGTAAAAATAAAACTACTAAGTGATTGTGAAGAAGAGATTGAGTGAGGTCGGTCCGAATTAAGTGATTCAACAAAAGTGTTCTATTTGAATGTGAGAGCTCCTACTAGGGCAACTCCTAAGCTGATTGCAGCCACTGTACATGTGAGCCAGCGAGTAGGGTGGCGGTTCTCAGCTCTCTGGTTTTCAGTTCTCTCTTTGGCTTTCTCAGAGGCATCAATACTCACTGCTCCCTTGATGGCACCCTGGATGTGGAGAAATAAAAGTCAACAAAAAATATAAAACATGCAGTCAAATACAGTAGTCAAATACTTAATCTACACATGCATACAACAATCTCTTACCCAACCGCCATGCTCGAGAATCCACTGAGTGAAGTTGTGAAGAAATGTTGTCTGCCATCCAACGATACTGTCTATCAAGGGAGTCTTGTTCTCTTCATACAATCGTTTCGCTAGTACGCTCGTGAAGAAGAGCAGCACTGCAATCTTGCCCCACTTGATGTCGTCTACCATGAGCCTGGAACAAGAGTTTTGATATTCAGCATAGAGTTGTTGGTGAGATATGTCCAGCGTCTTCACTCTGCCCTCAATTTCTTGTTGATGCTTCAGTTTCAGGTCTTTACAGCAAGTTTCCAGCGTCAAAATCGCATCTTTAAAGCCTTTATTCTTCGCAAGGAGACCCCTCATAAGCTTGTCGTGGCTGTAGATGCATTTCAGTTGTATTCTGTCTTCTTTCAGCATAAAATCCACGAGGTGATGGCTGATGGCACTGCTTTGGGTTTTGATTTGGTGAAGGTCATCTCTTGAATGGGCCATAGTTGAAGGAGACTGGAGTGGAGACTGGAGAGAGTGGAGGAGCGAGTTAGATTGGAGCGGAAGTTGGTTGGTCGGGATAACATTGATACACTAATACAAAGAGCCCCTCCTTATATAGTACACCCATAACCAAAGAATTTGTGATTTTCTCAACGTCCGGTGTTATAATTGAAATATGAATATCATTAAATATACCACTAAGGAATGTGCTTGAAATTGCAGCTCTGCACGTGCAGGCTCTATGCGCATGCGCCTTAATTGCATGCAAAATAAAATTGACAAACACAAAATTAATTATTACTGCAAGATTCCTTTAAACTGAACCAATGATAAATATGCTTTCATACAAAATGTTATTGTCCCTAACAGTTTGTGGTGACTCTTTTCTGACCAGTGCTCTCATGTATCTCCTGTGAGGGTGGGGTATTGTAATCATGGTGACTTTATTAATCACTTACTCACTGTACTTGGTATCGTCTAGCCTCCTTCACTGGCCTCACTCTCACACATTTACTCACTCACTTGTACTTCTTGTACTTGGCATTGGCTGTCTTTCTTTCCTCTCCTCCTTGTACTTCGCAACATAGGTTTACTGTATCTGCCAGAACAATGCTTGAACTTGTGAGTAGACCAACCTACCCCCCTCAACTTCAATTGTAAACAAAAGATAAACAAAAGTTCCTATCAAAATAATGGCACAATATAAGACTAGCTGGTTACATTATCGACTCACAGAATGTTGAGGTTCTCCTCCATAATTCTCCGTAGCACAGTCTCTTCGTCGTTCTTTACTTCCTCCCTTGAGTCTGTCTCTGACCCTCCTTCAACAACCCCTTCTCCACTGCCAGCTCCTCAGCCTTACCACAATATCTGGGGACATAAATAACTACATGTCTACAGAGGATTTTATATGCTACTTAAATACAGCCACTGTTAACACCTCATTCACACACTGTGGGTATGTGTTTACTTGCCGTTGATATAAAATGTGTATCAATCAATCTGAAGTCTTCTGTATGGGCTTAAAAAGAGGCCTGATTCTGAAAAAGCACCACTTATAAAATATAGATAGCCAACGCTTTTTCCTAAAAACAGAAATGGACAATGTGGACCGGAAACTAATTGCTGATTTATACACACCGTATGGTAGCACACCAACAGCTACTAAATGCATCTTTTAGGTTCCTAACTTCAATAATGGCCTCTGTTTTGATATACCTTGCCAACTATCCTGACCTTGGCATTCTGAGAGAGCTGCAGTGATGGCTGTATTGTACGAGTGCCACCAGCCGAGGTACTGGACCAGAGAGATGACGCTGATGGCCACACCCACAACCACTCGGATATCCAACTGGGGGGGTCACTCGATGACGGTCGTAGTGATAGTAGTGACGGTACACTTGCTCTGTGGGGGGGCAGTAACTTATTGTGTGAGTGTGTGTGGTGGGCGTACGATGCGAATGATGCTATTATAGCAACTATTTACTTCCTAAGAATGCATCTCTCTATTTATTTACTGATTCACTCCGTATCCTAGGTGATTTCCAGTGATTATGAGCCATATTTTACTTCCCCCAGGGAAGTATGGAATATGGCTCATATTTTTACTTCCTACAAGCACTATTCAACTTTTGAATCATCTTGACAATTTGTACACAGTAAAATAGCAATATAGCACGCACAAAGTTTTTGTAGACTAGATGTATGTTGTGCTATTGTCATATTGACCTGAGCTAGCTAGCAGTCTAAGCTCATGAGGCTTGAAACACTGCAGTTAAATCCTTGCTCTGTGTTTCTAGTCAAGGCTGTGGCGCAGAGGTACTGTACTAGGTAGAGGAGTACAGTGCATGCAGTGTTGGTAGACTTGTGCAATGCAAATTGAAAACGGCAGCTGCTGATATTGGTGGGCGGGTCTGGTCAAAGTTTATGGCTTCCAGTAGAACCTAGCTGCTTGGAGAAGTAGCTAGCTCTCATACTTGACAGCTATAACTGTTCTAACTGCATATTCTGAGGCACAAAAGTGACTGTGAGAGCAAGCTTGACTGTCTCTACTGATGTTCAAATGACTGTTTTGCTGTTTTATCAGTAAATAAATCAGTTGTTGACTGGTTGCCTAGTAATTATGGTTTATAAACGCCCTCGGCATTGGTTGGTTATAAGCCATAATTACTAGTCAACCAGTCAATAACTATAACATAACAACTCCATTAGTATAACTATCCAATTAACAGGCAAACAGAGAACTGCCATTAGAGTAAAGTTATCACCAATTGCAGGGGAAGTGTCTCTAGTTACTAGTAGGTAGTGAGTAATAACTACCCCCTAGCCCTGTACCTACCAGGGTTCTCAAGCATGTAGTCATAGTTTGCTCTCTCCTCCTCATCCTTCAGTATCTCGTAGGTCGTGCTGATGAGCTAGAACCTCTCCCTAGCGGAGCCCTCAGCCTGGAGGGGGGAGTGAGGTATTAGGGGCACACAAAGAAATGGAGAGTATAGTATTCATTTCATGAGGGGAGGAGGTACATACAATGTGTCTACACTGTGCAATTCACTTTACTATCATTAGATAAAGTTGCAAAGCATTTTGTGATGGTTTAGGACTAGCTGTATATCTACTGAGACTATTTAACCAACTCTCCCTCTTCTGTGACCTTGTTCTTGTCAGGATGGTACTCCAGTGTCAGGTGTCGATAGGCTCTCCTCATCTCAGCCTGTAACCAAGCAACAGTGTGTGAGCACAGTCAATAGCTCCACATGTACTTACAGCTGTGACATCTTTGTCCACTTGAAGAACTGCATGTAGGGAACGAGAATAATTATCAGCTAGTCAGGTGTTGGCCTGGATAATAGGTAGAAACGGCTCATACAGATAATTATACTGATACACCTGTTTCTACAAATCACAGCATCTCTAGTCAGCTCTAAAATGATTTACATGTATTGAACTAGCTGCATGGCCAGATCTAATAATCCACAACTCCAACCCCACACACTCTGTCAATAGTGAGTGTAGGGACTGACCGTCATAGCAGCTCTCTCTGCCACAGTAGAGTCCCTCCAGGAGACCAGCAGCACTGGAGAACAACGCTGACAGAGCTAGAGCACAGGACACCAGGAGGAGAACTGTCCATGAGCTGGAGGAGGGTCGTTTATGCTGACATTGCAAAAGTCTATAAGGGGGAGGGGCTGGTTGCACTATTTCACTCAAAAATCAACATTAACTTTTAGCCATACAAAATATTATTATCCACAACAATAATCAAGAAATAGTTGTTGCACTTTTAATTTTGATACTAATTTTATGCACGGTAGATTGTGTTTCTCTTTCTTTGTTCCATCCCCCAATCATAAGGCACTCTGTTGGAGACAGTGACACAGAGGCAGCGTCTGCTATAGGAGATGGTAGATCACCAACGTAGAGCCAGGAGTCCATCGAGGACGAGTAGGAGTAGATCCTTTGAGTGACTTCACCTTCACTATCCTCTCCACCAACAGCAAAGAGGGTGTCGAATATCGTTACAGGGGAGGAACAGTAAGACGGTGTGTTGGATATTGTATTCCAGACAGAGTCGGCTTTGTTGGCACTCCCATCATCCTGTCGGTCTGCTGAGATGAGCTTGTCGACTTGAGCAGCACACACCTTGTTTAGAAAATTGCCGTCACTTCCCCCCATTAGGTACACTGTTTTGTTGTAGACAATTCCTCTTTGGTCATAACAAGCATACGGTAGTCTGTCTGTCTCGCTCCACTGGGAGGTGCTGATGTTGTAGATCTCAACGTTATCAGTGAAGTCGCCATCGTCCAACACACCTCCTGCTACGACCAGATGTGTTTGGAGACTAACGACTGCTGGTGAATACCTCGCTGTGGGCATCGGTGGGATCGTCCGTTTCCAGTTCCTTCCTTTGTTAAACACATGTACCACGTTGGATTTAGAGAAGGATGAATCCAAACCACCAACTGCTGCCAGTTCACCTTTGACCTCTCCTAGACCAAAATAGCGTACAGGAAGTCTGGGCAGAGTTGACCAAACATCTTGTGGCGGATCGTAACAGTGGACACAGTACTCGTCATCATCGTCATAACACATTCCTCCACCATAGTAGACCTTGCCATTGATGGTTATCGCTTGCCCACTAGACATCTTCACTGGAGCCTCAGAGCACTGACTGTAGGACAACTGAACCTGTAGGGACTGGAGAATATACAGAGAGTCAATAACTTGTGTGTTGCATGTGATGAATGATGGTTTATTAATTAAGGGAATTTGGAATATAACACTAACCACATGTTAATGCCAGACGATAAGGTTACAAGGTTACCATAGCAACAAAACCAGTATCGATACTGTGGGACACAAACTATTCTAATTTGACTCTTATATTGGAGTGGTGATTAGTATACTGTAACAGAATGATCACAATTGGGTACACGGCTAATTAGCTATAGAATTAATTGTACACATAGACATACATGTACGGATAGCTTCGAGGCTGAGATTGTACACATAGATTACAAGCCACACTATAATACACAACAACTGTCATTCTAATTATCGAGGCATCGCAAAAAAATGAGTTGGCGTTCAATAACAGTAAGCTTTAGACTTGGCACTAGCTTCTATTAGGGTGGCAATAGGAGATATGCCTGTGGCTCACTACAATGGGAACAGTAAGTAAGTGACGTACTAACTAAAGGTAGAATCAATTGAACACATAGCCTGGATTACACGCTGCATTACAACACAGTTTTTCATGCATGACCATCAATTCAATATAAGCTTTAGACTTGGCACTTCTATTGAGGTAGCGTTATAATAAGAGATATGAGGGTATCATATTTTAGATGTGTGCACTTAGTGGTACAGTGTTGATGAGCTCACCTGTGGTTTGCTGGTCAGGTAGTCTCTGGTTTTGGTGAGTTGGCCGTTTAAACTCTGAATGGTGGCTTCTTTCTTCTGAAGGGAAGAGTCCTTGGAGGCAAGCATCGAATCTCTGTGAGCGATAATAGAGTTTTTGTCAACTAAACAGGCTTGCTCTTGTTCCAGATTTGTTTCCAGTTGAGCTATTTTTGTAGCTTTAGATACAAGCTCGTTGTGAGTGTAGTTGACGTTGGCAATTTGTTGCTCCACCTCTTCAGTGAGTTGCTTACATTGAGTTTCTAATTCCACTATCCTAGCATTTCTTGAAATAATAAATTCATCTTTCATGTTAACAATTGTCTCTTTAGCTTCGAGTTGACCTTTAAGATCTTCGTTTTCCAATTTAAATTGATCAGTTTCCACAGAGTGTACCAACTGCATACGCTCGACAATGTTTTTACTTTCTTCCTCTTGTCGTCTTTTCTCCTCCGCCAGTACCTCGTTTTCTCCAGCTTTCTCCTGGATTGCCGAGTCCTTCCTCACAACCTTCTCCTCAAGCTCCCTCTTCTCTGTCAGTAGGGCACTCACTCGCTGGAGCATCTCCACTCTGTTCTCAAAGGAGGGAGGGTGTTCAAGTACCACACCCACCATCCGACCAACTATCTCCGCTGCTCTAGGCCTTTGCTGAGGGTTGTTGCTGAGACAGCGCATGATGAGGTCCATCAGAGGGTGGTCTGGGGAAATTTTTCGAAGAAACTCTTCACGTCGTTCAGCTTCTGTCATTGGTATCAAACCATTAGGATTAGCAGGATCGATTCTGGTGGGGCCAATACTTGGTAGTGGCCACTCTGCTGTGAAGGTGTGAATCATCATGATCCCAAAGGAGAACACATCCACACTGGTGTCATAGTGGGGGTTGGCAACCATCACTTCGGGGGGCATGTACGCTGGGGTACCAGGGGTCTCCGTCATTCGACTCACTTGAAGGGGGGTCAGGTTCAATATTCGAGCAACCCCTAGATCGGATATCTTGGCAGTCATGTTGGTGGACAAGAGGACATTGTTGGCTGAGAGATCTCTGTGCACAATGACTGGTGTTTGGCCATGGAGGTAGACCAGGCCCAGTGAGACGTCATGGAGGATAGAGAAGTTTATCTCATCGGGGAGAATACCGTAGCGCTCGAGACAGCTGGTCAAGTTGGTGGGGAGAAACTCCATGACTAGGATGGGGAACTGAGAGCCTTCCTCAAAACAGACTCCCAGAAACTGGACAATGTTGGGGTGCCTAGTTTGACTGAGCAGGTGACACTCCTCCAGATACCTTCGTGCTGCATGCCCGATTCCAGTCTCGTAGAGAACTCGGTAAAGCTTCTTGCCGGCACATTTCAGTCCTCGATACTCTAGCTCCATGACAACAGCGTAGGAACCATGTCCTAACTCATTCTCAGTGATGCGAATTTGTCTCAGAGTGAACTGCTCAAAAGCTTGTGGATTTACAGCCATTGTCTTGGTTACTGTGTGAATAGAAAAGCATGCAATATGAAAAAGGTAATCCAGCTGGATATTAAAAAGTGAAGTTATAAAGATTATGTCTTCTTTTAATAGATACTGTGGAATAATAATAGGCAATCCAATTGAAATAGAAGCAAGTAACAAAAAAAATCCTTTGGCTATGACCTGTGTTATATTGCCAATGTATAGGCCCAGGCTTTAATACAAGAACACATCTGACATGCAGTTATGGTATGTATATAAAAGCTATTCAGTTGATCTCACCTGTACTGTATAGAAAGCTTGATAGAGGTGAAGTTATGGAGAGAGCTCGTAGCTAGCTAGCTGTAGCTGTAGCGGCAACAGAAGAAAAAGAGGTCAAGAACGAGATACCCCCCTTCTTTGATGTACATGTAAGCCAAAGGGGGCGTGGCTACTTACAAGGTTTTGTGCATTATTTAGAATACCAACTAAGTCAAGGATGAAAATGTAAGGAGCTAGCTAGGTCTAGTGCAAGTGTACTCACCTAGATCTCCTTCTCCCACTCACTCAGTCTGGTGTGTGGAGATGTGGAGGGTCACTTCAAGCAACTATTTAGCAGAGTCCAGAGCATCCTCTCCAAGAACAAAGACTTTGAGGTAGCTACATACAATGGATGCACACACTCACTGCAGTGCCAGTGCATTTATTGTCCCTTTATGTAGCTGCTGTTGTGTGTTGGATCTTTCTTTAGCTCTGACTGCCAGGAGGAGTGGAGCAAGTATCGGGAGGGGGTGGAAACAGGTAATTAAACGATATTAAATCACCTTCCTCTGACATTTATTACACCCCCATGCACAGTACCTCTACCAACGTTCATCCTTGGCCTGTGTTGAACTGAGCATGGCCAGTTCTATGGAGACTTGTCACGTGATGGAGGAGAGCTTTGCCCCAATGTCACATGTCTAGGTACAGTGTATGCATGTTGTTAACCACTCTATCAGTACACACATGAGTCACACTCCATTACAGGTCAGCGTGGAGTGTACAGTGCGTCCAGTGGTCTGAGGGTGGCCTATCTCAGTGGGAGCTACCAGGGGAGGACCTATCAGCATCAAGACAAGGGAGATAATCTATTGGTCAGTTCTCTTCCCAATCACCTGGAGAAGTTGTTGAACTAGTTTTTGTTTCTCCCTCTAGCGACCATATTTCACTGACTCTGATGTGTCCTGGCTGGAGGGTCAGTGCAGTGGAGAGGGCTACCGTGGAGTGGACATTCTCCTCACCTCTGATTGGCCCGGGGCAGTGGACAAGTTCACAGTGGCTCCTGTGAGACCTAGCTCCCAGTTATTGTAGGATGGACCAGTACCTTAATAATACCTTATGCTCATGCAGGACGGACTGGACCTGAGTGCAGTGGGGGCAAAGCCTCTGAGTAAACTGGCCATGTGTCTCAAGCCACGCTACCATTTTGCAGCTCTACACCAAACCTTCTATGAGAGAATACCGTACAGGTACAGTACGTCCATCCCTGTATATTTAGAGTCTGCTAATAACAGGCTGAAAATAAGTATACACTTACGATTTAACATAATTATAATCTGAAAGGCATCTTTCTAAACATTCAGAAAATCAGAAAATGAATGTAATTGACCAACGGAGCTAAAGTTTTGACCGTTCAAAAATACTTCATCAAAAATACTTCATTATAATTATACGCACATCTTACATGTCCTCATCTTTATATCCCTACACAGTAATACCTCCACAACTTTTGATGCTAACTGTATTGTGCTTCATTTCATGCAGGAATCATAAAATCCTCCAAGGCAAGCCACATCATGTGACACGGTTCTTAGCTTTGGCTCAAGTGGGAAATCCAGACAAGAAGAAAAGAGTGAGTTGAAATCATTCTAGTCCCATTAGTATTACATGTTATTAATGATGACATCATCTTCATACCTGCAGTACCTGTATGCATTCTCTGTCACACCCATGAGCTCCATGGACGAGAAAGAGCTGACTCAGCAACCACCCACTGCCACCAACTGTCCCTATAGGGATATATAGTTGATACACTCAACTAGTCAAATCTTTGGTAAGGAAAACTATTATCCCATAATGTCTAGCTATCGTTGAAGGACCAATATACACATTTTCCTAACAAAACTTGCGTTATGTAGCACTCTGAGAGTCCTATCTCTAGATATCACCATCTGTGTTGTAGTTCAAATCCTCCATGTTTGCAGAGGTCAAAGTTTATTGTGTACCTACTCCCACACACTGTGCAGAGGGAGTCTCAAGAGGAGGCTGGGCCTAACTTCTTCTTTGATCAGAGGGCTCTTGATTCTGCTCATCGCAAACAGAAGAGACAACAGGACGGAAGACCCCCTGCAAAGAGACGACCTCCTCCCCAGCCCAGGGGGCCGTGCTGGTTCTGTCTGGGGGGCAAGGAGGTGGAGAAACATATCGTGGTCTCCATCGGAGATCATGTGAGATAGAGTGTGTTGTACTTGCTAATACTGCACATACAAAATACAATGTAGCTCACAAATAGCAGACCACTAACAGTTTGTATTGTATACCCTATATAGATGTACCTGGCTTTATCCAAGGGTGGGATGGTACCAGGGCATGTGCTGGTCCTACCCATCGGTCACTATGCAGCCTCCACTGACGCACCACCAGTGAGTTCATGTGCTGTGTGTGCCACTGCTGTGTGTGTATAGTCATTGTTTGTATTGTGGAGAGTATGTTTCCATGCTCTGTGTGTACTATTTAGCAGTCTGTAGTGGTCAGCCTGTAAGCAGGCCACCCTCTATAATACAGCCAGGTTAATGGGCCCCAAAGTCTCCATAGCATGTGTTTGGACCTGTGTTAGCAGACCACCTCTTTAGTACAGCCACTGTTGGTCTGCCCACTGTGTAAGCAGAGATCACTATACCATATATCATGCATGTACACTGTATGACCTGTGCTCTATTACTGTAAGAGGTTTTGGAGGAGCTTGGACAGTTTAAGAGTGCTCTGAGGAAGTGCTTCAACAGCAAAGATCAGTCGTGTGTCATCTTCGAGAGAAACTACAAATCACAGCATCTTCAACTACAGGTCAGTACCGTCAAGGCCGTATTATCATGTGATGTGATTGATACTGTATGGTTGGTGTGTTGAGATTAGGCTACAAGGTTTTGAGGGCAAACAGAGGAATGTGATTTCTCTTGTTAATCATTGAATGGTTCAGGGACTCTTTCAGCTGCCATAACTTGAATTCTGTGTATTCAATTTCAACGGTTTTATGATTTTAGAAAGAGGCCATCTAGCAAAGATCGTGATATCGGTCTTTGCAATCTTATTTGTGAAGCCATTAGCATTCGCAAACTTACATAATTATGTTGAAACATTGTATAAATACGGTACATGTTAGTGTGTGTATGGTAGATGTGTTGACTGATAGTTGTGTATGGTTAGTGTGTGATGGTAATGGTGGTCACTGTAGGTTATTCCAGTGACCAAGATTCCATCTGATGCTCTGAGACAAGAAGCCTTCATAGATTATGGGTGGAGTATGGGGGTGTGGCTTGAGACTGTGCCCAGGGAAACACCACCCTCAGAGGTAACACACACACATCATAGCTGTACCATGTTCTACGTACCATTCTCTAAGCCTTTTATAACCTCGATTCCAGGCCGATTAAAATACGGCCTGGTACCTATTGCATGGTGATAGTGCGCATGCGCTAGTTTATTCTCCAGAATCCTTTCTCTCATCTATTTTCTATCTATGTACATCAGCTTAGTATTGCGTTGTTTCAGAAGGCTTTCACACTAGTCTAAAGTCAGAAGAGGCTCTCATCTACCTCTATGACGGTTGTATGGTCAGGCCTTCTAGACCAACACAATAGATGACATAAGCCACAGCTTCACAGAACTCAGTCATGGAGATAAAGTATTACGGAACATTATTATTCTTAGTAAATGGTATAATTTACGTTCGTAGTACCATTATCCATATTCTGAGTAATTTGAAGGGCATGCACACTATCACCCATGCAATACCAGGCCATATTTTAATGCGGCCTGTAATCGATGCTAATAAGCGTATAGAATAGTGGCTAAGCCTTTTAGTTATCAATACTTCTCTTTACCAGAATCTATTAGTTTTGCTACACACACACCGTCCCTGAGGGCCTCCCACCCACCCCCCCACACACACACACACCCTTCTGAGGGCCTCCCACCCACCTACACACACACACACACCCTTCTGAGGGCCTCCCACCCACACACACACACACACACACACAGATTGCGTACACTGGTGTCCCACACACACACACACACACACACACACACACACACACACACACACACACACACACACACACACACACACACGCACACACACACACACACACATATACCCTCCTCCCACACATACACACACAGATTGCGTACACTGGTGTCCCATAAATTCTGGCAGAGTTTGATGATGGGGGAAATGTGTTCACAAGACCATTTTCTCACCAACTCACGCAGACAAACAACCAGATCACTGAATATAGGTTATAGTATGTTTCTACTACTGTGAGCTCATGAGGTAAACAGCACTCTCAAGTGAGTAGGTAAGAACATATTCGTGAGTCTCGTCACACCGACAATGCACACCTCTAACCTTTCTATTGCATACTCAGCAAATGTCTCTTCCACAAATCTGTCATCATACCTATCGAGTGAACACACAAACTGTTCTAGTTCCTGGAACAATACGTACGGACGTTTCTCTCTCCAATTTGGAAGGTAATTAAAAACCAATTAATGACATGTTGAATGCTTTTATTGGTTGCAATATCGGCTGCAGGGAGGTGTTGGCTGCTCCTCTCGTTCTGAATCTGCCCAATCAGATCAACTGGAAGTCGTGTCTGGCAACAAAGGACGAGGAGACAAAAGCTGCTCTAGAAATAAGGAAAAACTTTGAACCATATTATTTTGATTTCATATGCAACTGACAACGATGATATTTTCACTTTTACAATTGTTTTGTGTATTAGCTAGTTGTCCAATAATAATTATGGTTGGCCATATATTATATAGTTATAGGAGTGCAGATCAATATCAGTGGGCAATTATTTTCCTTGTCCCAATGTTGTATTAGAATGCTGTCCATGAGCTGGAGGAGGGTAGTTATGCTGACATTGCAATAGTCAATAAGGGGGAGGGGCTGGTTGCATGCTATACACACATTATATACCTCTACTTATACTGTAACCTCTACTAGTAATTAGTACCATGCAAGCTAGTATAACATGTTTCACTCTAGAAAACAATTATCATGAAAATTTGGGTTATTTATAATTTTATAATTATACCAAAACAATTAAGAAATAGTTGTTGCAGTTCTAATTTTATACACAGTAGATTGTCTTACATTGTTCCATCCCCCAATCATAAGGC
Source organism: Halichondria panicea (assembly GCF_963675165.1). Classification (NCBI taxonomy): domain Eukaryota; kingdom Metazoa; phylum Porifera; class Demospongiae; order Suberitida; family Halichondriidae; genus Halichondria; species Halichondria panicea. Next base: position 1,038,625 of record NC_087379.1, read on the forward strand.
ACTGTGATGGAGACAGTGACACAGTGGCAGCTCCTGCTATAGGAGATGGTAGATCACCAACGTAGAGCCAGGAGTCCATCGAGGATGAGTAGGCGTAGATCCTTTGAGTGGCTTCACGTTCACTAACCGCTCCACCAGCAGCAAAGAGGGTGTCGGATATCGTTACAGGGGAGGGAAGGTAAGACGGTGTGTTGGATATTGTATTCCAGATAGAGTCGGCTTTGTTGGCACTCCCATCATCCTGTCGGTCTGCTGAAATGAGCTTGTCGACTTGAGCAGCACACACCTTGTTTAGATAATTGCCGTCATATCCCCCCATTAGGTACACTGTGTTGTTGTAGACAATTCCTCTTTGGTAGTAACAAGCATATGGTAGTCTGTCTGTCTCGCTCCACTGGGAGGTGCTGATGTTGTAGATCTCAACAATATCAATAAAGTTACCAGGGCTCAGCGAACCTCCTGCTACGACCAGATGTGTTGGGAGACTAACGACTGCTGATAAATGCCTCGCTGTGGGCATGAGTGGGATCGTCTGTTTCCAGTTCCTTCCTTTGTTAAACACATGTACCACGTTGGATGTAGAGATGGATGAAATCATACCGCCAACTGCTACCAGTTCAGCTTTGACCTCCCCCAGACCAAAACAGCGTACAGGAAGTCTGGGCAGAGTTGACCAGACGTCTTGTGGCGGATCGTAACAGTGGACACAGTAATCGTCATCATCGTAATCACAGATTCCTCCACCATAGTAGACCTTGCCATTGATGGTTATCGCTTGCCCACTAGACATCTTCACTGGAGCCTCAGAGCACTGACTGTAGGACAACTGAACCTGTAGGGACTGGAGAATATACAGAGAGTCAATAACTTGTGTGTTGCATGTGATGAATGATTGTCTATTAATTAAGGGAATGTAATCACATGCAGGTTAACAATGTTATAAGGTTACCATGGCAACACAATTATTATAACAGTATCGATCCTGTGGAACATAATTTTCCGCTTATTATTATATAATTTGGCTCTTATATAGGAGTCGTGATTATAGCAGAATATATTCACATGCTATAGCTAGCCATTATAATTACAAGCCACACTATAATACACACAGCTACTTTGACGAATTACCGAGCATAGCAAAAACAGAATTATAACTTTGAGTTCAATTGGAACATTAAATGGACTAGGCACATTAGGTTGACTATACAATAAGAGATACGACGGTACAGATGTGTGCACTTAGTGGTACAGTGTTGATGAGCTCACCTGTGGTTTGCTGGTCAGGTAGTCTCTAGTTTTGGTGAGCTGGTTGTTCAAACTCTGAATGGTGGCTTCTTTCTTTTGAAGGGAAGTGTCCTTGGAGGCAAGCATCAAATCTTTGTGAGCAATAGTCGAATCTTTGTGAGCAATTGTTGAATCTTTGACAGCAATAGTGGAATCTTTTTGAGCGATAATAGAGTTTTTGTCAGCTAAACAAGCTTGCTCTTGTTCCACTTGTGCAGTGAGATTGGTGACATCTGTTTCCAGTTGAGCTATTTTTGTAGCTTTAGATACAAGCTCGTTGTGAGTGTAGTTGACGTTGGCAATTTGTTGCTCCACCTCTTCAGTGAGTTGCTTACATTGAGTTTCTACCTCAGTAATTCTAGCATCTTTCATGTTAACAATTGTCTCATTATCTTCGAGTTGACCTTTAAGATTTTCGTTTTCCAATTTCAACTGATCAGTTTCCACGGAGTGCACCAACTGCATACAATCGACAGTGTTTTCACTTTCTTCCTCTTGTCGTCTTTTCTCCTCCGCCAGTGCCTCGTTCTCTCCTGCTTTCTCCTGGATTGCCGAGTCCTTCCTCACAACCTCCTCCTCAAGCTCCCTCTTCTCTGTCAGTAGGGCACTCACTCGCTGGAGCATCTCCACTCTGTTCTCAAAGGAGGGAGGGTGTTCAAGTACCACACCCACCATCCGACCCACTATCTCCACTGCTCTAGGCCTTCGCTGAGGGTTGTTGCTGAGACAGCGCATGATGAGGTCCATCAGAGGGTGGTCTGGGGTAATCTTTCGAAGAAAATGTTCACGTCGTTCAGCTTCCGTCACTGGTATCAGTCTGTCAGGATTAGCAGGATCGATTCTGTTGGGGCCGATCTTTGGTAGTGGCCACTCTGCTGTGAAGGTGTGAATCATCATGACCCCAAAGGAGAACACATCCACACTGGTGTCGTAGTGGGGGTCGGCAACCATCACTTCGGGGGGCATGTACGCTGGGGTGCCAGGGGTCTCAGTCATTCGACTCGCTTGAAGGGGGGTGAGGTTCAATATTCGAGCAACCCCCAGATCAGATATCTTGGCCGTCATGTTGGTGGACAAGAGGACATTGTTGGCTGAGAGGTCTCTGTGCACAATGATTGGTGTTTGGCCATGGAGGTAGACCAGGCCCAGTGAGACGTCATGGAGGATGGAGAAGTTGATCTCATCGGGGAGAATACCGTAGCGCTCGAGACAGCTGGTCAAGTTGGTGGGGAGGAACTCCATGACTAGGATGGGGAACTGAGAGCCTTCCTCAAAACAGACTCCCAGAAACTGGACAATGTTGGGGTGTCTAGTTTGACTGAGCAGGTGACACTCCTCCAGATACCTTCGTGCTGCATGCCCGATTCCAGTATCGTAGAGAACTCGGTAAAGCTTCTTGCCGGCACATTTCAGTCCTCGATACTCTAGCTCCATGACAACAGCGTAGGAACCTCGTCCAAACTCATTCTCAGTGATGCGAACTTGTCTCAGAGTGAACTGCTCGAAAGCTTGTGGATTTACAGCCATTGTCTTCGTTACTGTGTGAATAGAAAAGCACGCAATATTAGAAACGCAATCCAGCTGGATATATAACAAAAAAGAATCCTTTCACTATGTACGTCTAGATATAAAGTAATAATTATTGCCAAGACTTGAAAAACAAAGCCATACAGAGAGTGAGGCTCAGGTTTACAGGACAGCTATTCAGTTGATCTTACCTGTACTGTATAGAAAGCTTGGTAGAGGTTAAGTTACAGAGAGATAGAGAACTGTAGCGGCAAACACAACGAAAAAGTCAAGAACGAGATACGCCCCCTTCTTTGTGCAAGCAAAAGGGGGCGTGGCTACTTGCAAGGTTTTGTGCATTATTTAGAATACCACCAAGTCAAGGATGAAAATGTAAGGAGCTAGCTAGCTCTAGTGCAAGTGTACTCACCTAGATCTCCTTCTCCCCCTCACTCAGTCTGGTGTGTGGAGATGTGGAGGGTCACTTCAAGCAACTGTTTAGCAGAGTCCAGAGCATCCTCTCCAAGAACAAAGACTTTGAGGTAGCTACATACAATGGATGCACACACTCACTGCAGTGCCAGTGCATTTATTGTCCCTTTATGTAGCTGCTGTTGTGTGTTGGATCTTTCTTTAGCTCTGACTGCCAGGAGGAGTGGAGCAAGTATCGGGAGGGGGTGGAAACAGGTAATTAAACGATATTAAATCACCTTCCTCTGACATTTATTACACCCCCATGCACAGTGCCTCTACCGACGTTCATCCTTGGCCCGTGTTCGATTGAGCATGGCCAGTTCTATGGAGACTTGTCACGTGATGGAGGAGAGCTTTGCCCCAATGTCACATGTCTAGGTACAGTGTATGCATGTTGTTAACCACTCTATCAGTACACACATGAGTCACACTCCATTACAGGTCAGCGTGGAGTGTACAGTGCGTCCAGTGGTCTGAGGGTGGCCTATCTCAGTGGGAGCTACCAGGGGAGGACCTATCAGCATCAAGACAAGGGAGATAATCTATTGGTCAGTTCTCTTCCCAATCACCTGGAAAAGTTGTTGAACTAGTTTTTGTTTCTCCCTCTAGCGACCATATTTCACTGACTCTGATGTGTCCTGGTTGGAGGGTCAGTGCAGTGGAGAGGGCTACCGTGGAGTGGACATTCTCCTCACCTCTGATTGGCCCGGGGCAGTGGACAAGTTCACAGTGGCTCCTGTGAGACCTAGCTCCCAGTTATTGTAGGATGGACCAGTACCTTAATAATATCTTATGCTCATGCAGGACGGACTGGACCTGAGTGCAGTGGGGGCAAAGCCTCTGAGTAAACTGGCCATGTGTCTCAAGCCACGCTACCATTTTGCAGCTCTACACCAAACCTTCTATGAGAGAATACCGTACAGGTACAGTACGACCATCCCTGTATTTTGAAGTATTAGAGTCTGCTCTTTAAATTGAGTTCTGATGTTCTAGAAGCCTGTTTAGATGGTATTCTAAAAACATTTTTTTTTGAAACGAGCGATGATTTCTTTTTTTCAGAAAAAGGCCTTAACTTGAAAGGCTTTTTTGGGATTCAAAATAACTCTGTCCCTGAGTTTTGGGTGAGATCCAGATATGAGTGAGGGGGGATTTTTGCTGTTTTCGATCCAACCCTACTATTAGCACTACATAATTACGATTGAACGTATTGAAAGGCGTTTTTCTAAATATCAGAAAATGAATGTGCATGATTTGACCAACACAACTAAAGTTTCGACCCTTTAAAATATAACTAGGGCATACGTATACATATACTGGTTCTTCGGTCCCTGTCCTGTTGTCTGTTTCTTTCTCTCTGCTCTGCAGAGAGACCTGCACGGCGGTTTGCACTACGAGATCGGGTGTTCATATCTAGTATCTCTTGCTCTAGAAGCTGTAGTCTCTTTCTTCGGGCCTGCATGCTATACGATGGCCACGAGAGCTGTACTGTGCATGCTAACGCTAACGATGGCCACGCCTCTTTGTCTGCATGCATGCCCCCCGGGGGAACCCAACCCACATCCGTTGCAGACATATATACAAATATACGAATATATCCACATGGGCCAGAATCAGGTAGTACGATTATTCGCTTCCCGCTCGGCAATTATACGTACATCCCATCTTTAAATCCCTACACAGTAATACCTCCACAACTTTTGATGCTAACTGTATTGTGCTTCATTTCATGCAGGAATCACAAAATCCTCCAAGGCAAGCCACATCATGTGACACGATTCTTGGCTTTGGCTCAAGTGGGAAATCCAGACAAGAAGAAAAGAGTGAGTTGAAATCATTCTAGTTATTAATGATGTCATCATCTTCATACCTGCAGTATCTGTATGCATTCTCTGTCACACCCATGAGCTCCATGGACGAGAAAGAGCTGACTCAGCAACCACCCACTGCCACCAACTGTCCCTACACTGAACTAGTCAAATCTTTGGTAAGAAAACTATTATCCTATAATGTCTAGCTATCGTTGAAGGGCCAATATACATGTACATTGCAGTGTAGTAGTAACAGTTAAAAGGTTGAAGGGGCCACTTGGTTGGTGCAAAACACCACCCAAGTGGGACTGCCCCTGGCCTGGAGTGCAGGTAATTTGAGGCAGGAAGCCACACCTTCTCATTGTGACATCATAATTAGCTGCGGCCTAGCTACAAGCTTATTAGCTCTGAACAAGAACTAAAGTCTATATAATAATTATTTTGCACTCTCAAAACCCACACACACACACACACACACATCCACCCACACACACACTGAAGTTTATTATACATTCAAAATGTATAATATATACAGCAGTTCAAAATAAAACATGTATTATCATTCAGAAACGTCCAAAAACTTCTTTCATTCTGATTACAACTTTCTCCTTGTCAATAATTATTGGTTATTTAGAACACCTATCCAACTCAGGAAGCTCGGAAGTTAAGGGGGCCACTGCATTGTCCAATTTTCCAAGCAAAAACTTGCGTTATGTAGCACTCTGAGAGTCCTATACATGTATCTCTAGATATCACCATTATTTTGTGTTGTAGTTCAAATCTACCATGTTTGCAGAGGTCAAAGTTTATTGTGTACCTACTCCCACACACTGTGCAGAGGGAGTCTCAAGAGGAGGCTGGGCCTAACTTCTTCTTTGACCAGAGGGCTCTTGATTCCGCTCATCGCAAACAGAAGAGACAACAGGACGGAGGACCCCCTGCAAAGAGACGACCCCCTCCCCAGCCCAGGGGGCCGTGCTGGTTCTGTCTGGGAGGCAAGGAAGTGGAGAAACATCTCGTGGTCTCCATCGGAGATCATGTGAGATAGAGTGTGTTGTACTTGCTAATACTGCACATACAAAATACAATGTAGCTCACAAATAGCAGACCACTAACAGTTTGTATTGTATACCCTATATAGACGTACCTGGCTTTATCCAAGGGTGGGATGGTACCAGAGCATGTGCTGGTCCTACCCATCGGTCACTATGCAGCCTCCACTGACGCACCACCAGTGAGTTCATGTGCTGTGTGTACCACTGCTGTGTGTGTATAGTCATTGTTTGTATTGTGGAGAGTATGTTTCCATGCTCTGTGTGTACTATTTAGCAGTCTGTAGTGGTCAGCCTGTAAGCAGGCCACCCTCTATAATACAGCCAGGTTAATGGGCCCCAAAGTCTCCATAGCATGTGTTTGGACCTGTGTTAGCAGACCACCTCTTTAGTACAGCCACTGTTGGTCTGCCCACTGTGTAAGCAGAGATCACTATACCATATATCATGCATGTACACTGTATGACCTGTGCTCTATTACTGTAGGAGGTTTTGGAGGAGCTTGGAAAGTTTAAGAGTGCTCTGAGGAAGTACTTCAACAGCAAAGATCAGTCGTGTGTCATCTTCAAGAGAAACTACAAATTACAGCATCTTCAACTACAGGTCAGTACCGTTAAGGCCGTATTATCATGTGATGTGATTGATACTGTATGGTTGGTGTGTTGAATGGTTGGTGTGTTGAGATTAGGCTACAAGGTTTTGAGGGCAAACAGAGGAATGTGATTTCTCATTCAATGGGTCAGGGACTCTTTCAGCTGCCATAACTTGAATTCTGTGTATTCAATTTCAACGGTTTTATGATTTTAGAAAGAGGCCATCTAGCAAAGATCGTGATGTCATACAATATAGGTCTTTGCAATCTTGTTTGTGAAGCCATTAGCATTCGCAAACTTACATAATTATGTGGAAACATTGTAGAAATACGGTACATGTTAGTGTGTGTATGGTAGATGTGTTGACTGATAGTTGTGTATGGTTAGTGTGTGATGGTAATGGTGGTCACTGTAGGTTATTCCAGTGACCAAGATTCCATCTGATGCTCTGAGACAAGCCTTCATAGAGTATGGGTGGAGTATGGGGGTGTGGCTTGAGACACTGCCCAGGGAAACACCACCCTCAGAGGTAACACACACACATCATAGCTGTACCATGTTCTACGTACCATTCTCTAAGCCTTTTATAGCCTCGATTCCAGGCCGATTAAAATACGGCCTGGTACCTATTGCATGGTGATAGTGCACATTCGCTAGTTTATTCACCAGAATCCTTTCTCTCGTCTATTTTCTATCTATGTACATCAGCTTAGTATTGCGTTGTTTCAGAAGGCTTTCACACTAGTCTAAAGTCAGAAGAGGCTCTCATCTACTCTATGACGGTTGTATGGTCAGGATGTCTTACCTTGGATCTGTACAGTCTATGGGAAGTGTATGGTGCCTCTTGACTTCTACTTGTGAAGACAACCCGGCTATAAGACCATCCTAGATATAGTAGATGAGAGCCTCTTCTGTCTTAAAATTAGTGTTCAAGCCTTCTAGACCAACGCAATAGATGACATAAGCCACAGCTTCACAGAACTCAGTCATGGAGATAAAGTATTACGGAACATTATTATTCTTAGTAAACGGTATAATTTACGTTCGTAGTACCATTACCCATATTCTGAGTAATTTGAAGGGCATGCACACTATCACCCATGCAATACCAGGCCATATTTTAATGCGGCCTGTAATCGATGCTAATAAGCGTATAGAATAGGGGCTATAAGTTATCAATACTTCTCTTTACCAGAATCTATTAGTTTTGCTACACACACACCCTCCCTGAGGGCCCCCCACCCACCCACACACACACACACACACACACCCTCTCTGAGGGCCTCCCACCCACCCACCCACACACACACACACACACCCTCTCTGAGGACCACCCACCCACACACACACCCACCCACACACACCCTTTTTAAGGGCCTCCCACCCACCCACACACACACATACACAGATTGCGTACACTGGTGTCCCACACACACACACACACACACACACAGATTGCGTACACTGGTGTCCCATAAATCCTGGCAGAGTTTGATGATGGGGGAAATGTGTTCACAAGACGATTTTCTCACCAACTCACGCAGACAAACAACCAGATCACTGAATATAGGTTATAGTATGTTTCTACTACTGTGAGCTCATGAGGTAAACAGCACTCTCAAGAGTGAGTAGGTAAGAACATATCCGTGAGTCTCGTCACACCGACAATGCACACCTCTAACCTTTTTATTGCATACTCAGCAAATGTCTCTTCCACAAATCTGTCATCATACCTATCGAGTGAACACAAAAACTGTTCTAGTTCCTGGAACAATACGTACGGACATTTCTCTCTCCAATTTGGAAGGTAATTAAAAACCAATTAATGACATGTTGAATGCTTTTATTGGTTGCAATATCGGCTGTAGGGAGGTGTTGGCTGCTCCTCTTGTTCTGAATCTGCCCAATTGGATCTACTGGAAGTCGTGTCTGGCAACAAATGACGAGGAGATGAAAGCTGCTCTAGAAATGATATAAAGAAATTGACCCATTAATATTTTTTCACCATAATTATTTTATTGACAATGATGATCACATTTTTGTACGCGTTGTAATTATAATGTTGATAAAAAATTTTATGTTTTCATACATTGTAATCGGATTATAATTGTCGAGCAATTAATGGGCAATGATTTTGAATATACAGTGGAATCCCTCTAACTACATGTATAACGGACACATTTGGGGAACAATAATTATGTTTTGGCCTTTATATACAGAGGTGGCCTTTGTTGAGAGGTTGTTTTGTACACAAACTGTTCATTTGGGACCTAGGTGCCTGGCCGTTATATAGCAACTGGCCTTTATTCGGAGGTGGTTGTTAACAGAGGTTCCACTGTAACATCAATTTGCATGGAGTAAAGTAGATAGATGGTCAATTATGACTATAATAGGACTGGGGAGATAAAAATTAATAATGAATGAAGATCAGTGACAGCAGGAATCATGTGCATAGACACTGAGTGTTTGCTGAAAGTTAATGATCTCTCCCATTTCTCCTTGTAGAGCTGGTACACTTTCATAGTTGCACGCGCATCTTGTACCTGTGTGGGGAGGGGAGTCATGATCAGTTAACAAACTACAGTGTATGCATGACATGGTGTGTGTCGATCACATTCTTAGAAATCGTATAGTCAGCAATATTCCTACTCAAAGTGTATCAGAATGGAACAGCCACTGCAACATTACGAGGATGCACAACTAACAATGCTCTGTTATAAATGAGGCTGTAGTTTTAGGGTGGACACAGTAACAATCCTACTAACACTGTAACCTGAATACACCGCCCACTCATAACATTCAGTACACAAGCATTGCAAACTAGTCTGACCTTGGCATTCTGAGAGAGCTGCAGTGATGGCTGTATTGTACGAGTGCCACCAGCCGAGGTACTGGACCAGACAGATGACGCTGATGGCCACACCCACAATCACTCGGATGTCCACCTGGGAGGTCCCTCGACGATGGTCGTAGTGATAGTAGTGACGGTACACTTGCTCTGTGGGGGGGCAGTAACTTATTGTGTGAGTGTGTGTGGTGGGCGTACGATGTGAATGATGCTATTATAGCAACTATTTACTTCCTAAGAATGCATCTCTCTATATAACAACTCCATTAGCATAACTATCCAATTAACAGGCAAACAGAGAACTGCCATTAGAGTAGCCATGGTAAAGTTATCACCAATTGCAGGGGAACTGTCTCTAGTTACTAGTAGGTAGTGAGTAATAATTACCCCCTAGCCCTGTACCTACCAGGGTTTTCAAGAATGTATAGTCATAGTTTGCTCTCTCCTCCTCATCCTTCAGTATCTCATAGGTCGTGCTGATGAGCTGGAACCTCTCCCTAGAGCCCTCAGCCTGGAGGGGGGAGTGAGGTATTAGGGGCACACAAAGAAATGGAGAGTATAGTATTCATTTCATGAGGGGAGGGGGTACATACAATGTGTCTACACTGTGCAATTCACTTTACTATGGCACCATTACATTAGATAAAGTTACAAAGCATTTTGTGATGGTTTAGGACTACACAGAGAAAAAAGACGTGCTGATTTAGCACAGAAAACCGTGCTAAACAATGTCTCCATCCAGTTTTAGCACGTTTGCACATGTGCTAAACAACCTGATGTGCTAAACAACCTGATGTGCTAAACCGGCACATGTGCTGAATTCTAATGTGCTGAAACAGTTGTGCTAAATCAATTTCAAACATTAGAAACAATAATACATCAATACAGTATTAAAATTGTATTAATTAAACAAACGATGATCGAGGATATAAAAGTGAAAGGTTTTTTTAAACATAGTTAGTTAAACATAGCAAGTCTGCACTCAGTTCACTGCAATTGTAAGATACTGCCTTTGACTTCTCAGTATCACCTGCATGCGTGAAGTAGAAAAATATGTCACATAAAGCCAGTAGAATTATAACCAAGTATAAGAATAATTAAAGTGCGTATAGATTAGGTACATAACATCAGTCATAGCATGAACAAAGTAAGGTTGTTCCACCCCCCCCCCCTCTCCACTGATAGCATTCACTAGTCTGTTGACAGGAGGTGGGGTTATTCACAGCATTGCAATGAAACTTATAATTATTATGGGGTGAAATAAGACATCACTAATGTTTATTCATCCATTCATAGCATAAACAAAGTAAGGTTGTTCCACCCCCCCTCCCCCCCCTCTCCACTGATAGCATTCACTAGTCTGTTGACAGGAGGTGGGGTTATTCACAGCATTGGAATGAAACTTATAATTATTATGGGGCGAAATAAGACATCACTAACGTTTATTCATCCATTCATAGCATGAACAAAGTAAGGTTGTTCCACCCCCCCCCCCCACCTCTCCACTGATAGCATTCACTAGTCTGTTGACAGGAGGTGGGGTTATTCACAGCATTGGAATGAAACTTATAATTATTATGGGGCGAAATAAGACATCACTAACGTTTATTCATCCATTCATAGCATGAACAAAGTAAGGTTGTTCCACCCCCCCCCACCTCTCCACTGATAGCATTCACTAGTCTGTTGACAGGAGGTGGGGTTATTCACAGCATTGCAATGAAACTTATAATTATTATGGGGCGAAATAAGAAAAGCCTTTGCTGTGATCCATGACAAATGCCGAGTGCATAAAAAAGTACATGAGCCAAAAGCAAAGAATTGTAGCTACAGAAAGAGTCATATAACACTAGGACCAAGAGGAAGAGTACGCTACTCCAATAGACTGTACACAGGAGGCAAACTCACTATTGCATGTAACCACAGCCACTTGAGATACAACAATAACAATATAACAATGCTGATAAGGAAAAGCAATGAATAAAATTAGTGGTAATCATCACTAACGTTTATTCATCCATTCATCGCAGATTAATTTTAAGATTTTACAGTTTCTACAACAGCATGTGGTTGTGATGTAAGTTAGACAGAATGCTTACTACGGTTAGTGGAGTTGCATACTCTTCCTAATGAACTCTTATTATAGTCGTTTTTACGCACAATTAAGTTTGCGAGACTATAATAATGCAAATGAGTTCTTGTTGTGCTATTATAGAGCAGCATCAATATTCGGGCCCATCAATTATCTCATATAGAGAGTAGATTGAGAAGTTGTCTTCCACCGACAATACTCGTTGTAAGGGCTAAACAACAAAGCTTAATACGAAAGTTTAATTAAACTGCGTTGTCCTATATAATATATCGATAGAACTGTTAGCTGAATAGGAACAGCTATACAGCTGCAAGGCCGGCAGAGACAATATGCTACAGGTGGCAGTATTGATTTGCATTAATTTGGACGTGTGGCAATCGAAAATCGTTTTGTGCACAAGGAAATTTGGGATTTCCATAGCAGCAATTTTTAACTTGCAAAGTGGTAAATATAAAGTCCCCGTTCCATTTACGTAGTAAGTGCATAATACACTGATACAGCGCAAATTAAACACTAAAAAGGACGCTCAAGATAAGAGCTTTTTTCTGTTGTTAAATTTACTTTGGCCACCCATGCAGCTATAGTAATCACGACATTTTGCAGCTTGCTAGCTTTGCTACATGTAAGTTAGCTATAGCAGTTATGCTAAGTAGTACAGTGAATGGTGCGTTCTATTTCTTGTTAGATCTATGTAGAACTATAGGCTAAGCATAATTTAGCTGGGTATAACCATAATTATATATGTTACTAGAGGATTGTCACTTTGCATTCATAAACACAGCACACCACATTTATAAAGTGCAATGGTATAATAGCAACAGTACAGTAAAATACGCTTTTAATACAGTATCAAAATGAAAATGCTTTAAACGTACTACGTAAACGGAATGGGATAATTTATTATATTGACCGATATATACGTATATAGGCAGATAACTATACTTGAAAGGGAACTATACTTGAGAGGGGCTTTAAGTCAAAGTATGGTATACTGTTGGAATTGTTTTTTTGGGCGAAGCCACTATACCATTAAATTAAAACATTGTGGCAATACAGCAGCATAATAATACATACCTCCAATTGTGTCGATACTTTACAGTGGTCTGGTCATACAAGGGTGTCCAGTATAATGCTCTCTCCAACACGTGTCACTTTCAACATCATCCTGCAATATGTTTTTTCACATCAATTCTTACAACAATAATTATAGTACCTTCAAAAAAGTACCATTTTGAAAGAACTTTAGATGTGAGAGGGAATTAGGGGAAATTTTGCGAATGGCGTGGTTTCCCTCTGGGCAGTTGGCGTCTCACAACTATAATGTACACGTGAAAAGCAGTAGATCTAGTATGTACAATAATTATAAATGTACAATGTACAATATAATTATATTGAAACATAATATCAAGTATGTACAGCATATAGCTAAGTAACTAGTCTAGCTACGATACACAAGGTGACTAGCATTGTCTCTTTGTTTGTTTTTTTTTCAAAACGTATACTTGCAACGTGCAACGGTAAATTGCAACGCTTTTAATACAGTGTAAACGTACTGGCGTACTACATAAACGGAACTTATATTGACCGCTTACTGCATCTATACAATAATAGTGCAATGTACGCTATGACAAGTACAGTCGAAAACGGCAGTGGTTCTTGGTCAGACATGCGTGCAATGGAACTAAGCTTTATGTGTTAACGAATAGCTATAGCGCTCCGGACATTCACCGGGACCAGAGTAGTCTCACAGTAAAGAAGCCAGAACTCAAGCGTGGCTGTATAGTGCGCATTTGATGTATCAAGCTTCAAAATGAAACTGTATTTAGCTAGCTTCAATGCAAGTGTGTACAAGGTTTAATTTATACTTCTTAGCTTTTACCCAACTAAGCTTTTTACCATTTGAAAATCTGTCAAAACAAATCACATTTTTTGCTGAGGCTATCTATCCTAGCTAGCTGTAAACGCAGTGCCATGGCATCCAAGTGAAAATACACACACAAACAAACATACTTACTATACCGTCTTTCTTCTAATTACAGCGCTGCTAAAGATTTTCAGTGGCACACAAATAGAACAAGAAAACCATAATTCCAGTTTGGCACTTATAATAATTATTAGAGTGGTGCTTAGCAACATAGAGTACTATAGTATAGCTGTTTCCACGAGGCTATCAGATCAGTTGTACATGTAGCCTCGAATTAAGGATGCGTTATTTCTAATTATGTAAGCGCTAGCAACTTGGCGCTTAATTGGATAATCTATTTTGTGAATTTGGCCCTTCAATTAGAGTGGCGCTGTAATTATGTCTCGCGGTGCGCATGCGCAAGCAAGGTATACGGTTCCGTAGTGTGTTTGTGTGTGTGTGTGTGTGTGTGTGTATGTGTGTAGACTATTTCAGCTGCTCAAGGAAGTGCAAGTAAGAGTTTCTATAGGCTTCTAGTCATGTTTTCTTGGCTTGCTATTTGTGGATTTGCAACATAAGGCTTCGTTCTCGAGTTATGCCTAGTTTTGCTTACTTGGAATGCCATTGCAGCCTTTTCAGAAGAGTCCGTAGCAAAACTCGTTCACCGAGTGTTGCTACTCTACTTAGTAGTTAGTTCTGCACTAGAACGCTAGCTATTGGTAGCTGCAAGAGTGAGAAGAGAGCTGCAAGGCTCTGCTGACTTGCAGCCAGACTTGAACTTTAGGCATTAACAACAATCATGGTCGATCACTACCCACTATTTGAGTTTCCCTGCGATTGCATGCGCAGCAATAATAATTATCATCAATCAATGTGTGTATAAAAGCTAGCTATTAGTAGTTTTATGTTATGTAGCTTTGGCACCTCCACCGAGGCATCAGCACCCGCGGTGCTTTCATTAGAAGAAGTAAATAACTCACTTATTGTGCTATGAAACTTGGGCAATATAAGCTTCAATTGGTCTCCACTTTGTTGAGCCCCATTCAACCTTTTACTTGCTTGTCCTTCCTGCATAATTATTATATTGTAGAGTTATTACAGGGTGTCATACAGGATTTTAAAGTAGAGGGGGGAAATATAAGGCATTCTAAAAAGTCAACTGCATGTTATTTCAATACCCTGGTTAGTATACAGGCTATGGATACTCAGTCATACACCATTACTAATACCTGAATGCAAATTTTAGGGGGGGGGGGGTTGGAGCCAGAGGGGATACTCCCCCTGTGTACTGTATGACACCCTGGTACAATTGGCACAATAACAATAGCTGTTGCAATTACATTGTACAGATGCTCCCCTGTGTACTGTATGACACCTGGTACAATACAATAGCTGTGCAATTCATTGTACAGATGCTCCCCTGTGTACTGTATGACACCTGGTACAATACAATAGCTGTGCAATTACATTGTACAGATGCTCCCCTGTGTACTGTATGACACCTGGTACAATACAATAGCTGTGCAATTCATTGTACAGATGCTCCCCTGTGTACTGTACGACACCTGGTACAATACAATAGCTGTGCAATTACATTGTACAGATGCTCCCTTGTGTACTGTATGACACCTGGTACAATACAATAGCTGTGTAATTAGATTGTACAGCATTGTTCAGCATGTTGAGGGAAACTTACCTAGTTCCACAGTTTTGTCAAACAGCTCTCAAACCATGTCTAAACTCAACTTCTTTTCTTCTTTGCAAGAACAGCAAATAAAAAAAAAAGTCTTTGTTGCTATGCAGCTGCACAATTATCCGTAGCACAGTCTCTTCGTCGTTCTTTACTTCCTCCCTTGAGTCTGTCTCTGACCCTCCTTCAACAACCCCTTCTCCACTGCCAGCTCCTCAGCCTTACCACAATATCTGGGGACATAAATAACTACATGTCTACAGAGGATTTTATATGCTATACTTAAATACAGCCACTGTGAACACCTCATTCACACACTGTGGGTATGTGTTTACTTGCCATGATATAAAATGTGTATCAATCAATCTGAAGTCTTCTGTATGGGCTTAAAAAGAGGCCTGATTCTGAAAAAGCACCACTTATAATCATAGATAGCCAACGCTTTTTCCATAAAAATAGAAATGGACAATGTGGACTGGAAACTAATTGCTGATTTATACACACCGTATGGTAGCACACCAACAGCTACTAAATGCATCTTTTAGGTTCCTAACTTCAATAATGGCCTCTGTTTTGAGATGCCTTGCAAACTAGTCTGACCTTGGCATTCTGAAAGCTGCAGTGATGGCTGTATTGTACGAGTGCCACCAGCCGAGATGACGCTGATGGCCACACCCACAACCACTCGGATGTTCACCTGGGGGGCCACTCGACGACGGTCGTAGTGATAATAGTGACGGTACACTTGCTCTGTGGGGGGGGGCAGTAACTTATTGTGTGAGTGTGTGTGGTGGGCGTACGATGTGAATGATGCTATTATAGCAACTATTTACTTCCTAAGAATGCATCTCTCTATATAACAACTCCATTAGCATAACTATCCAATTAACAGGCAAACAGAGAACTGCCATTAGAGTAGCCATGGTAAAGTTATCACCAATTGCAGGGGAACTGTCTCTAGTTACTAGTATAGGTAGTGAGTAATAACTACCCCCTAGCCCTGTACCTACCAGGGTTCTCAAGCATGTAGTCATAGTTTGCTCTCTCCTCCTCATCCTTCAGTATCTCGTAGGTCGTGCTGATGAGCTGGAACCTCTCCCTAGAGCCCTCAGCCTGGAGGGGGGAGTGAGGTATTAGGGGCACACAAAGAAATGGAGAGTATAGTATTCATTTCATGAGGGGAGGGGGTACATACAATGTGTCTACACTGTGCAATTCACTTTACTATGGCACCATTACATTAGAAAAAGTTACAAAGATCATTAGATAAGCATTTTGAGATGGTTTAGGACTCGACTAGCTGTATATCTACTGAGACTAACCAACTCTCCCTCTGTTACCTTGTTCTTGTCAGGATGGTACTCCAGTGCCAGGTGTCGATAGGCTCTCATCATCTCAGCCTGTAACCAAGCAACAGTGTGTGAGCACAGTCAATAGCTCCACCACGTACTTACAGCTGTGACATCTTTGTCCACTTGAAGAACTGCATGTAGGGAACGAGAATAATTATCAGCTAGTCAGGTGTTGGCCTGAATGATAGGTAGAAACAGCTCATACAGATAATTATACTGATACACCTGTTTCTACAATCACAGCATCTCTGGTCAGCTCTAAAATGAGCTAGCCAGATCTAATATAATCCACAACTCCAACCACACACACTCTGTCAATAGTGAGTGTAGGGACTGACCGTCATAGCAGCTCTCTCTGCCACAGTAGAGTCCCTCCAGGAGACCAGCAGCACTGGAGAATAACGCTGACAGAGCACAGGACACCAGGAGAACAGTTAGTGTCTTCATCAGGATTCAAGGGTCGTTTATGCTGACATTGCAATAGTCTATAAGGGGAAGGGGCTGGTTACACTTAGATCATGTTTGTCATAAATACTGCAATCTGATTGGTTAGAGGAAATGTTCTATCCAATTTAGAAAATCATGTACTTCAATAGAAAATCATGTACTTCACTTAGAAAATGCTTGTAGTAATACTGCAATCTGATAGGTCACTGAGAGGTCCATTATTTCACTTATGGACCTGAGGTCTTCTAAGTAGGTCTATTATACTGATTATGCCTACAGGCAAGATGATGTCAAGATTAACTTGTATGGAACATGGCAACATCACACAGTTTATATTGAAGTCATAGTAACATGATACAGTGCATCATTAAAAATTAATTTTTTTTAAAGTTTTGCGTTCTGCAGTGCCGCTTTGCAGCTTTTATCTCTCTCTTGCAGCTACAATAGCTAGTGCTCTAGTGCAGAGCTATAACTACTATGACAATAGCAACTTTTTATTTGCAATGCGTGATTCTCAAGAAACAGAAACTGCCTTCATCAATGTGAGTTTTTTTATGTAGACTAGCCAGAGCAAAGCTTTAACGTTGCTTGAGGCTTGTAGAAACTCTTGGTTTCAGAGTCTTCTTTGTGCTAATATAGCCTAGCTTGCTTAGCACTATTCTAAACCAGTTATAGGCCTCGTCAACGGTCACTATGGAGTTTTGAGACCCTCAGGCCCTTAGTAGCACCCTCGCTACGCTCGAGATGCTACAGCCTCGGGCCTTCAGGTCTCAAAACCCCATAGAGACCTTGGACTCAGTCTATAACTATTATTTAGAAAATCATGTAGCAAAGATTAGATAAGAACATTCAAATCTGATTGGCTAAATACTCATGGTTGCTATGATCTAAAATGCTTAGACACTGTTTAGGAAGTTTCCACATGATTTAGAAGTCCTCAGGGCTAGTAGAACCCTCACTGCGTTCGGGATACTACAACCAGCCCTTTGGGCTTCTAAATTATGTAGAAACTTCCTAAACAGTGTCTAACTATTATATAGATACTTAGTAGAAGAGGAAGGGGATTGGAAACAAATCACGTGTGCCGAACACTCCTTGTCTGCCGGAAGCATAGATCGAAGAGGGAAGTGATCACTATACTTATACTTCCTCAAAATAAAAATTGTGTTCCAGCCAGCTGATTTCGAGTATATGGCTTTCTAGTTCTCAAGAATGGCTTTCTAGCTCAGGTCTACATTTGCACTGTACAATGGAAAGTAGTGCTCCGGCTCCATTTCAGAGTAAGTGATGTTGAACTGTTTGTTAATAATAAATAATAATTAATTACTTTCCATTTACTTTCTTTCCTTTTCATGTTAATGCAGGTAGGTTTAAGGAAGCTTTTAAGACTGTTTTGACAGAGAGTATATAGATTCAAAGCTTCATCACCAGAGGAAGCAGTTGCCCTCAACACATGCAGCTTCTGCATTGATAGTTTCGTTGGAGGGTTCTGAACATAGTGTGATGGTTCGGGCTTTTACTGTGATCAGAATTGAAGTCGTGACACTCTGCAGCATCATTTAATTATCATGCACAGTTAAATTTATAGAATTGAAAAATTATTTATCACAGTTAAGAATTGAACATGTGAATGTGATTGAACATGTGAATGTGATTGAACATGTTATGCTTGTGCCTTCTTTTGGGAAGGGGTTATTCTCATCACCTAGCTGCAATGGTCGCCTTCTATTGTCTTTCAGCAGTTGCCTCTAATTGTTGCACATGTGCTGTTGATCACCCGAAGAGCCTGTGCATGTGTTCTTAGCAAATTCACTAACATTCGGGTTCTCGTTGGATTTACCCCTCTGTCTTTGTTGGCCAATTTAACGGGGTCCTGACACAACCTGTTGCTGATGACTCCAGGTATCGTGAACAGATATCTAACATCTCCACAAATGACCTCACTGCAGGTATTGTTATAAAAGTATAGTGTGGGCAATAATCAGTATAGCATGCTTACCAGCAATCCTAAATTCATTCTTTCGTGAATGACGATTCAAAATTTTCACGGCATTTCTGTATGTGCAAACAAAGACAATGCAAAACTTCAAATACTCCTCTAACAGTATATTAGCAGAATATATTCAACTAGCCCTTTTTAGAGATGAAAAAAGGAGACAAAAAACACTCCTGAAATACTTTATTTATTGATATAGTATGAAAGTTTCACTTGTATCATTCAAAAAGTAATACTTACGCAAAGCACTAGGACCCAAGTATACAGTTTGACACAAGTATAAACTGCAAATCAGCTTTACATATGTGCTAGAGGGAGACATAATTTTGACTATCACCTTACCCTACAAAACTGGCCTATTATTCTGCTTCAACTCTACTGAAGTGAGTTTATATGACGCTCTAACTTACCAGGTATGAATACAGTTAAGCCACGGGCATCTGGCCTAACCCAGAAGTCTAAGTCAACGTCTGCAAGAACTGAGTCAGAGAAAATCTTTGTTACAATCCCGCCAGAATGTGATTACGTAACAAGACGAGGAGTGTTTCAATGGATATCATTGAAACTGTTGTTCGTTTCCAATCCCTCCCTTTTCTATCTATGGGTTACACTACTTCATGTTCACTCAAATTTTCAACCTCTGGCTTCGTAATTATTAAAAACTGTCGCTTTAAATCGAGGTCTTATGGTACTTACTTCTATTAGAGTGGTAATACAATAAGAGATATGACAGTCATGTTTAGGTGCAGTGGCGTAGGAAGCAATTTCTCAATGGGGGAGGGGGTGTAGTTTTTTTAATGGATAAGTGTAAGGCTATCTACATAGTACAGCTTGGATAAGTCATCTCTACTTAGAAATATGGGGGGGGGTCTCGATCCAGCCACTGCACTTATAGTGGTACAGTGTTGATGAGCTCACCTGTGGTTTGCTGGTCAGGTAGTCCCTGGTTTTGGTGAGTTGGTTGTTTAAACTCTGAATGGTGGTTTTATTCTTCTGAAGGGAAGTGTCCTTGGAGGCAAGCATCGAATCTTTGGAAAAAATAGTTGATACTTTATCAGCAATGGTCAAATCTTTTTCAGCAATAACTCTTTGCTCTTGTTCCACTTGTGCAGTGAGATTGGTGACATCTGTTTCCAGTTCAGCTATTTTCGTAGCTTTAGATACAAGCTCGTTGTGAGTGTTGGCAATTTGTTGCTCCAGCGTGGAGTGTACAGTGCGTCTAGTGGTCTGAGGGTGGCCTATCTCAGTGGGAGCTACCAGGGGAGGACCTATCAGCATCAAGACAAAGGAGATAATCTATTGGTCAGTTCTCTTCCCAATCACCTGGAGAAGTTGTTGAACTAGTTTTTGTTTCTCCCTCTAGCGACCATATTTCACTGACTCTGATGTGTCCTGGCTGGAGGGTCAGTGCAGTGGAGAGGGCTACCGTGGAGTGGACATTCTCCTCACCTCTGATTGGCCCGGGGCAGTGGACAAGTTCACAGTGGCTCCTGTGAGACCTAGCTCCCAGTTATTGTAGGATGGACCAGTACCTTAATAATACCTTATGCTCATGCAGGACGGACTGGACCTGAGTGCAGTGGGGGCAAAGCCTCTGAGTAAACTGGCCATGTGTCTCAAGCCACGCTACCATTTTGCAGCTCTACACCAAACCTTCTATGAGAGAATACCGTACAGGTACGTTCAGTATGCTCACCTGCATTATTAGTGTCAGCTCTTTAAATAGAGTTCTGTTGGTACAATTTCTTGATTTTTTGAGTCCGTTCAGGCCATTGTCAAAACTGGTTGAAAATAATTAACACATCATCTGAAAGGCATCTCTCTACATGTATGTCTGAAAATGAATGTGATTGGACCAACAGAACTTAAAGTTTTGACTGTTCGAAGATACTTCATTTAACGCTTGTAATTATACGTACATGTTACATGTCCTCATCTTTAAATCCCTACACAGTAATACCTCCACAACTTTTGATGCTAACTGTATTGTGCTTCATTTCATGCAGGAATCACAAAATCCTCCAAGGCAAGCCACATCATGTGACACGATTCTTAGCTTTGGCTCAAGTGGGAAATCCAGACAAGAAGAAAAGAGTGAGTTGAAATCATTCTAGTCCCATTAGTATTACATGTTATTAATGATGACATCATCTTCATACCTGCAGTACCTGTATGCATTCTCTGTCACACCCATGAGCTCCATGGACGAGAAAGAGCTGACTCAGCAACCACCCACTGCCACCAACTGTCCCTACACTGAACTAGTCAAATTTTTGGTAAGGAAAACTATTATCCCATAATGTCTATGTAGCTATCGTTGAAGGGCCAATATACCAATTTTCCAAACAAGACTTGCGTTATGTAGCACTCTGAGAGTCCTATCTCTAGATATCACCATTTGTGTTGTAGTTCAAATCCACCATGTTTGCAGAGGTCAAAGTTTATTGTGTACCTACCCCACACACTGTGCAGAGGGAGTCTCAAGAGGAGGCTGGGCCTAACTTCTTCTTTGACAAGAGGGCTCTTGATTTTGCTCATCGCAAACAGAAGAGACAACAGGACGGAGGACCCCCTGCAAAGAGACGACCCCCTCCCCAGCCCAGGGGACCGTGCTGGTTCTGTCTGGGGGGCAAGGAGGTGGAGAAACATCTCGTGGTCTCCATCGGAGATCATGTGAGATAGAGTGTGTTGTACTTGCTAATACTGCACATACAAAATACAATGTAGCTCACAAATAGCAGACCACTAACAGTTTGTATTGTATACCCTATATAGACGTACCTGGCTTTATCCAAGGGTGGGATGGTACCAGAGCATGTGCTGGTCCTACCCATCGGTCACTATGCAGCCTCCACTGACGCACCACCAGTGAGTTCATGTGCTGTGTGTACCACTGCTGTGTGTGTATAGTCATTGTTTGTATTGTGGAGAGTATGTTTCCATGCTCTGTGTGTACTATTTAGCAGTCTGTAGTGGTCAGCCTGTAAGCAGGCCACCCTCTATAATACAGCCAGGTTAATGGGCCCCAAAGTCTCCATAGCATGTGTTTGGACCTGTGTTAGCAGACCACCTCTTTAGTACAGCCACTGTTGGTCTGCCCACTGTGTAAGCAGAGATCACTATACCATATATCATGCATGTACACTGTATGACCTGTGCTCTATTACTGTAGGAGGTTTTGGAGGAGCTTGGAAAGTTTAAGAGTGCTCTGAGGAAGTACTTCAACAGCAAAGATCAGTCGTGTGTCATCTTCGAGAGAAACTACAAATCACAGCATCTTCAACTACAGGTCAGTACCGTCAAGGCCGTATTATCATGTGATGTGATTGATACTGTATGGTTGGTGTGTTGAGATTAGGCTACAAGGTTTTGAGGGCAAACAGAGGAATGTGATTTCTCTTTTTATGGTTCAGGGACTCTTTCAGCTGCCATAACTTGAATTCTGTGTATTCAATTTCAACGGTTTTATGATTAATTTTCATCTAAAAGAGATCATGATGTCATTCCAAGAACCAATATAGATCTTTGAAATCTTATTTGTGAAGCCATTAGCATTCGCAAACTTACATAATTATGTGGAAACATTGTATAAATACGGTACATGTTAGTGTGTGTATGGTAGATGTGTTGACTGATAGTTGTGTATGGTTAGTGTGTGATGGTAATGGTGGTCACTGTAGGTTATTCCAGTGACCAAGATTCCATCTGATGCTCTGAGACAAGCCTTCATAGATTATGGGTGGAGTATGGGGGTGTGGCTTGAGACTGTGCCCAGGGAAACACCACCCTCAGAGGTAACACACACACATCATAGCTGTACCATGTTCTACGTACCATTCTCTAAGCCTTTTATAGCCTCGATTCTAGGCCGATTAAAATACGGCCTGGTACCTATTGCATGGTGATAGTGCGCATGCGCTAGTTTATTCACCAGAATCCTTTCTCTCATCTATGTTCTATCTATGTACATCAGCTTAGTATTGCGTTGTTTCAGAAGGCTTTCACACTAGTCTAAAGTCAGAAGAGGCTCTCATCTACCTCTATGACGGTTGTATGGTCAGGATGTCTTACCTTAGATCTGTACAGTCTATGGGAAGTGTATGGTGCCTCTTGACTTCTACTTGCGAAGACAACCCAGCTATAGGACCATCCTAGACTTACATGTAGATGAGAGCCTTAAAATTAGTGTTCAAGCCTTCTAGACCAACGCAATAGATGACATAAGCCACAGCTTCACAGAACTCAGTCATGGAGATAAAATATTACGGAACATTATTATTCTTATTAAACGGTATAATTTACGTTCGTAGTACGATTACCCATATTCTGAGTAATTTGAAGCGCATGCGCACTATCACTCCTACAATAGGTATGTACCAGGCCGTACGTTTCTCTCTCCAATTTGGAAGGTAATTAAAAACCAATTAATGACATGTTGAATGCTTTTATTGGTTGCAATATCGTCTGCAGGGAGTTGTTGGCTGATCCTCTCGTTCTGATTCTGCCCAATTGGATCAACTGGAAGTCGTGTGTGGCAACAAAGGACGAGGAGACGAAAGCTGCTCTAGAAATGAGGAAGAACTTTGAACCATATTATTTTGATTTCACATGAACTGACAACGATGATTAATTTCTTTATTTTCACTTTTACTTTTGTATAATTGACGTTTTGTGTATTAGCTAGTTGTCCAATAATAATTATGGTTGGCCATATATATTATATAGTTATAGGAGTGCAGATCAATATCAGTGGGCAATTATTTTCCTTGTCCCAATGTTGTATTAGAATGCTGTCCATGAGGGTAGTTATGCTGACATTGCAATAGTCAATAAGGGGGAGGGGCTGGTTGCATGCTATACACACATTATATACCTCTACTTATACTGTAACCTCTACTAGTAATTAGTACCATGCAAGCTAGTATAACATGTTTCACTCTAGAAAACAATTATCATGAAAATTTGGGTTATTTATAATTTTATAATTATACCAAAACAATTAAGAAATAGTTGTTGCAGTTCTAATTTTATACACAGTAGATTGTCTTCTTTTGTTACTTCCCCCAATCATAAGGCACTGTGATGGAGACAGTGACACAGTGGCAGCGTATGCTATAGGAGATGGTAGATCACCAACGTAGAGCCAGGAGTCCATCGAGGATGAGTAGGCGTAGATCCTTTGAGTGGCTTTATGTTCACTATTCACTCCACCAACAGCAAAGAGGGTGTCGGATATCGTTACAGGGGAGGGCCGGTAAGACGGTGTGTTGGATATTGTATTCCAGACAGAGTCGGCTTTGTTGGCACTCCCATCATCCTGTCGGTCTGCTGAGATGAGCTTGTCGACTTGAGCAGCACACACCTTGTTTAGATTCTTGTCGTCATATCCCCCCATTAGGTACACTGTGTTGTTGTAGACAATTCCTCTTTGGTCACGACAAGCATACGGTAGTCTGCCTGTTTCGCTCCACTGGGAGGTGCTGATGTTGTAGATCTCAACATTATCAGTGCAGTCACGAGAGCCCAACACACCTCCTGCTACGACTAGATGTGTTGGGAGACTAACGACTGCTGGCCACATCCTCGCTGTGGGCATGGGTGGGATCGTCTGTTTCCATGTCTTTCTTTTGTTAAACACATGTACCACGTTGGATGTAGAGAAGGGTAAATCCAGACCACCAACTGCTACCAGTTCACCTTTGACCTCCCCTAGACCAAAATATCGTACAGGAAGTCTGGGCAGAGTTGACCAGACGTCTTGTGGCGGATCGTAACAGTAGACACAGTGCTTGTCATCATCGTCATAACAGAATCCTGCACCATAGTAGACCTTGCCATTGATGGTTACCGCTAGTCCCTCAGACATCTTCACTGGAGCCTCAGAGCACTGACTGTAGGACAACTGAACCTGTAGGGACTGGAGAATACAGAGAGTCAATAACTTGTGTGTTGCATGATTGTGTAGCTTGTAATTAAGAGCATTTGGAATGTATTACCATAGCAACAAAAAATATTATCAGTAATCGATCCTGTGGGACACAAATTATTCTAATTTGAGGGTTATTTATATAATAGTGATTATCATACTGCAACATAATATATTCACAGATTATACGGTAGCCGATTGATTCTTATTGCCGAGGCATCGCAAACAGAATTTTCAGAATACCTTGGTGGAACGTTAATATACACAACAACTTCCATTCTAAACCTAGGCACTGCATAATGTACTTGGCGATCAATTGGAACATTAAACAGTTACCGTAAAAAGACCTCGATTTACAGCGACCCTCTAAAATATGCGACACCCAATTATTATTTTTTTAATGTCGTATTCTGTGTAAAGGTAAATGTAGCCACTCCCTAGCAGTGGCGGATCTAGGATTCTTGAAAGGGGGGTTCCAGGGCTCTGAGCGGGTCAAGGACTGTTATTTTACCTAGTTCATCACTTCTTTGAAACAGTGAGCATGCGCATTAACACACGGAATTTTTTCCTAAAAAAAGGTCATGACTTTTCATAAGCAATCTGCATGCACTACGCTGGAGAGTTTTTAGCTTTCATAGTCACTGAAACTGCACAGACAAAGCTTCGCAGGACTAACAAGGACTAAAGGTAAGTGAGAAGTGCATGTGAAAGCTAGTAAGAAAGGAACAACTTGCTAACTAGTTGCTTGAGCCTCCCACTCATTTCTTTCCCAAAGGGGGGTTCAATTGAACCCAAAGAACCCCCTCTGGATCCACCACTGCCTAGCATCGATTGTAGCCCACTGGAAAATCAGTGTTTTTAAGCGGCCTGAAATCAAGGCAAGTAGACTCTGTAAAGTTACCTCCAATTCCCTCTAAATATGCGACACCAGGACTTCAATATAAATGTTCAACCTCTGGCTTCGTAATTATTAAAAAGTGTCGCTTTAAATCGAGGTCTTACGGTACTTACTTCTATTAGAGTGGTGATACAATAAGAGATATGACAGTCATGTTTAGGTGCAGTGGCGTACGAAGCAATTTCTCAATGGGGGGGGGGGGGGGGGGCTGTAGTTTTTTTAGTGTAAGGCTATTTACATAGTATAGCTTGGATAAGTCATCTCTACCCGATTATACGCCGCAGACGCATTTATGCGTCATGTCGGTATGACGCCATAGACGCATTTTTGCGTCAACCGCAGTAATCCGGCTTCTCTCTGCTCTAAAGAAACCATGTACCAGGGAGCGGCTGCTGCTATTTTAACGCTACTACTACGTCCAGTTACTGTTCAGGTAAGTATATATGTAGTCAAAACTTTGTACTGTGCAGAAAATATTTTGGCAATACACGCTTGAATATGTAGCTAGTTTACAAATTAAATATTAATTATTGGCATGAACAAACACTATCAAAAAATTATATAGAGCTACTAGCATGGCTAAGAGGCCACACTAGATCAGTGAGGAGGTGCTGCATGAAATTGTAGGCTACCCACTAGCTCTGGGACCTGCACAGATTGACATAGAAGACCCAGTAGCCAGAGTACAGCAAGGTAACAGAGATGTGCCAGTCATGGAGGGCAGTGATGATGAGTTTTCTGATTGAGAACAGTTTGGAGAGGAGCTTGAAGGTAAATGCAACAAATAAAATGGCTTCACTCAATGTATAGAATAAAAACAAGAACATCAAATACCCGGTACAGTACAACAATAATTACAACATTAAATTATCAAAAATGTAGATCTGGATAGGACATCGACACTGCATGAGCTGACCACTGTTGTGAAAGTCCTACCACCAACGTCAACCTTCCTGTACATGGCATTGTCAGTGCGCGTGTATGTGTGTAAGTGGATTGTGTGTGTGTGTGTGTGTGTGTGTGTGTGTGTGTGTGTGTGTGTGTGTGTGTGTGTGTGTGTGTGTGTGTGCGTACGTGTGTGTGTGCGTGTATGTGTGTAAGTGGATTTGTGTGTGTGTGTGTGTGTGTGTGTGCGTGCGTACGTGTGCGTACATATGTGTGTGTGTGTGTGTGTTTGCGTACGTATGTGTGTGTCTGTTTGCGTGCGTGTGTGTGTGTGTGTGTGTGTTTGAGTGTGTGTGTGTGTGTTTGTGTTTGTGTGTGTGTGTGTGTGTGTGTGTGTGTGTGTGTACGGGAGTGTTTGTGTATGCTTGTATGTGTGCGTGTGTCTAACCGTGTATTCTACTCTTGACAGAGGCGACTCCAAGGTACTCCAAAAGGGACCCAGTGGCAGTGCATAGTGTGACAGCAAAGTATCAGCAGTAGCCACAGACATTAGATACTTTTTATATCTATTGTTAGTTACGCAAAGAATTATAATCGTTACTGATGGTCCAAAAAATGTTTTTCAAGGCTCGAAGAACAAAAGGCGAGGCTATTATTTTACTATTCAAGGGCTATATATAATTACATAATAGGTTATACACACGAGTTCTAAACATAATGTTGGGGTAGTCAACAAACATAATATGTACCCTGGCTCACCTCGCTGCTACTGCCACTGTTCCTCTGTTCACTGTACATACGTGGCCCCACCTCTGATTATTGGATCCAGCCACACCTACACGTAGTGTACGTATGTACACAAAGAAGGCTAATCAATGCTGCTTAGCACTACCAATTCTAGATACAACTACTATCTACTATGTACAGTCAGTACCAGACCATAGAGCTTCTAGCGATTCTACAAACGCATGCAACAAGTACTGTAGCAACTACAACCGGTTGTATTTTTAATATTAATTTTATGGGCCTGATTTTAAATAAATTGAAGTCTATAATAGGTGATGCAGGTCCTAAAGTAGACTCTAAACATTCAGTAGAGTCAACATACAGTTTAGGAAGCTTGTACTCACCTTTTTACCACTGCCACTGTTTCTCTTTACACATAGCTGCCTCAGGTTATAAGCCACACCCAGTACCTTGTGTAGCTGCACAGAAAAAGGCTAAGCAACGCTTCTCAGCACTACAAACTCTACAGCTACGTCCTATATACTTACTACAATAAGTAGTAGGCTGTATGCTTCTAGTGTATCTAAAAAGCCATGTAACAAAGCAGTATTATACGTAACTACTACTTACCTTGACAGAAGCAGATCACAGCCAAACCTTCGAGATAGTAAGCGATTCGGGCATCATCCTGTAGATCTTTGACTGGTCTTTCTTCCTAGTCTAACTTGCACAATCAAAAGTCGAAGCGCTTTCAAGTTATGAACAGTTTTCTAAGAACTGATTAATTTGTGCATTTTTTAAAAATCAATATGGCTGCGGGGGTGTTTCCGCAACGTGACGTCATGGCGTATAATCGGCTACTTAGAAATATGGGGGGGGGGGGGGCTCGATCCAGCCACTGCACTTAGCTATAGTGGTACAGTGTTGATGAGCTCACCTGTGGTTTGCTGGTCAGGTAGTCCCTGGTTTTGGTGAGTTGGTTGTTTAATCTCTGAATGGTGGTTTCCTTCTTCTGAAGGGAAGTGTCCTTGGAGGCAAGCATCGAATCTTTGTCAGCAATAGTTAAATCTTTGACAGAAATAGTGGAATCTTTGTCTGCTAAACGAGCTTGCTCTTGTTCCACTTGTGCAGTGAGATTGGTGACATCTGTTTCCAGTTGAGCTATTTTCGTAGCTTTAGATACAAGCTCGTTGTGAGTGTTGGCAATTTGTTGCTCCACCTCTTCAGTGAGTTGCTTACATCGAGTTTCTAACCTAGCAATGGTAGTATCTTTAGAATTCACCAGTGCATCTTTTGTGGCAGCCAATGATTCTTTGAGCTCCAATTCAACTCTGAGATTCTCTATCTCCACAACTAGTTGATCAGTTTCCACAGAGTGCACCAACTGCATACGCTCGACAGTGTTTTCACTTACTTCCTCTTGTCGTCTTTTCTCCTCCGCCAGTGCCTCGTTCTCTCCTGCTTTCTCCTGGATTGCCGAGTCCTTCCTCACAACCTCCTCCTCAAGCTCCCTCTTCTCTGTCAGTAGGGCACTCACTCGCTGGAGCATCTCCACTCTGTTCTCAAAGGAGGGAGGGTGTTCAAGTACCACACCCACCATCCGACCCACTATCTCCGCTGCTCTAGGCCTTCGCTGAGGGTTGTTGCTGAGACAGCGCATGATGAGGTCCATCAGAGGGTGGTCTGGGGAAATCTTTCGAAGAAACTCTTCACGTCGTTCAGCTTCCGTCACTGGTATCAGTCTGTCAGGATTAGCAGGATCGATTCGTGTCTGGCCGATACTTGGTAGTGGCCACTCTGCTGTGAAGGTGTGAATCATCATGATTCCAAAGGAGAACACATCCACACTGGTGTCATAGTGGGGGTTGGCAACCATCACTTCGGGGGGCATGTACGCTGGGGTGCCAGGGGTCTCCGTCATTCGACTTACTTGAAGGGGGGTCAGGTTCAATATTCGAGCAACCCCCAGATCGGATATTTTGGCCGTCATGTTGGTGGACAAGAGGACATTGTTGGCTGAGAGGTCTCTGTGCACAATGATTGGTGTTTGGCCATGGAGGTAGACCAGGCCCAGTGAGACGTCATGGAGGATGGAGAAGTTAATCTCATCGGGGAGAATACCGTAGCGCTCGAGACAGCTAGTCAAGTTGGTGGGGAGGAACTCCATGACTAGGATGGGGAACTGAGAGCCTTCCTCAAAACAGACTCCCAGAAACTGGACAATGTTGGGGTGCCTAGTTTGACTGAGCAGGTGACACTCCTCCAGATACCTTCGTGCTGCATGCCCGATTCCAGTCTCGTAGAGAACTCGGTAAAGCTTCTTGCCGGCACATTTCAGTCCTCGATACTCTAGCTCCATGACAACAGCGTTGGAACCTCGTCCAAACTCATTCTCAGTGATGTGAATTTGTCTTAGAGTGAACTGCTCAAAAGCTTGTGGATTTACAGCCATTGTCTTCGTTACTGTGGGAATAAATCATAAAAATAGGAAATCCAGCTAGAGGTATATAAAGTCAGCTTTGAATTATTGCATGCATGGAATGTTACTAGCTGCCTTACAGGACCATATGTAGTCACAGTCTTATATTCTTACCTGTAAAGAAAGCTGAGCTTGATATATCTATTGGTAAAGTTGAGCAACCAAAAGCAGAGCAAGCTAGCAAAAGGAGGTGTGGCTCGTACAGATTGCACATTATTTAGAATACCACAAATCAAGGGATGAAAATGTAAGGAGTTAGCTAGCTCTAGTGCAAGTGTACTCACCTAGATCTCCTTCTCCCCCTCACTCAGTCTGGTGTGTGGAGATGTGGAGGGTCACTTCAAGCAACTGTTTAGCAGAGTCCAGAGCATCCTCTCCAAGAACAAAGACTTTGAGGTAGCTACATACAATGGATGCACACACTCACTGCAGTGCCAGTGCATTTATTGTCCCTTTATGTAGCTGCTGTTGTGTGTTGGATCTTTCTTTAGCTCTGACTGCCAGGAGGAGTGGAGCAAGTATCGGGAGGGGGTGGAAACAGGTAATTAAACGATATTAAATCACCTTCCTCTGACATTTATTACACCCCCATGCACAGTGCCTCTACCGACGTTCATCCTTGGCCCGTGTTGGACTGAGCATGGCCAGTTCTATGGAGACTTGTCACGTGATGGAGGAGAGCTTTGCCCCAATGTCACATGTCTAGGTACAGTGTATGCATGTTGTTAACCACTCTATCAGTACACACACGAGTCACACTCCATTACAGGTCAGCGTGGAGTGTACAGTGCGTCCAGTGGTCTGAGGGTGGCCTATCTCAGTGGGAGCTACCAGGGGAGGACCTATCAGCATCAAGACAAGGGAGATAATCTATTGGTCAGTTCTCTTCCCAATCACCTGGAGAAGTTGTTGAACTAGTTTTTGTTTCTCCCTCTAGCGACCATATTTCACTGACTCTGATGTGTCCTGGCTGGAGGGTCAGTGCAGTGGAGAGGGCTATCGTGGAGTGGACATTCTCCTCACCTCTGATTGGCCCAGGGCAGTGGACAAGTTCACAGTGGCTCCTGTGAGACCTAGCTCCCAGTTATTGTAGGATGGACCAGTACCTTAATAATACCTTATGCTCATGCAGGACGGACTGGACCTGAGTGCAGTGGGGGCAAAGCCTCTGAGTAAACTGGCCATGTGTCTCAAGCCACGCTACCATTTTGCAGCTCTACACCAAACCTTCTATGAGAGAATACCGTACAGGTACAGTACGTCCATCCCTGTATGTTTAGACTTAACGTACTATGGTATTTTCAAACATTTTTTTTGGAAACGAGCGATGATTTCTTTTTTTCGGAACTTGAAAGGCTTTTTTGTTTTGTTTGAAAATTAATGTGATTCAAAATAACTCTGTCGCTGAGTTTTGGGTGAGATCCAGAGGGGGGATTTTTGCTGTTTTCGATCCAACCCTACTATTAGCACTACATAATTACGATTTAACGTATTGAAAGGCGTTTTTCTAAATATCAGAAAATGAATGTGCATGATTTGACCAACGCAACTAAAGTTTTGACCCTTTAAAATATAATTATACATACATGTACATCCTCATCTTTAAATCCCTACACAGTAATACCTCCACAACTTTTGATGCTAACTGTATTGTGCTTCATTTCATGCAGGAATCATAAAATCCTCCAAGGCAAGCCACATCATGTGACACGATTCTTAGCTTTGGCTCGAGTGGGAAATCCAGACAAGAAGAAAAGAGTGAGTTGAAATCATTCTAGTCCCATTAGTATATGTTATTAATGATGACATCATCTTCATACCTGCAGTACCTGTATGCATTCTCTGTCACACCCATGAGCTCCATGGACGAGAAAGAGCTGACTCAGCAACCACCCACTGCAACCAACTGTCCCTACACAAATCTTTGGTAAGGAAAATTTCGTATTATCTCATAATGTCTAGCTATCGTTGAAGGAGCAATAGTTATACTTGTAGATTGTCCAATTTTCCAAACAAAAACTTGCGTTATGTAGCACTCTGAGAGTCCTATCTCTAGATATCACCATTTGTGTTATAGTTCAATCCACCATGTTTGCTGAGGTCAAAGTTTATTGTGTACCTACTCCCACACACTGTGCAGAGGGAGTCTCAAGAGGAGGCTGGGCCTAACTTCTTCTTTGATCAGAGGCTCTTGATTCAGCTCATCGCAAACAGAAGAGACAACAGGACGGAGGACCCCCTGCAAAGAGACGACCCCCTCCCCGGCCCAGGGGGCCGTGCTGGTTCTGTCTGGGGGGCAAGGAGGTGGAGAAACATCTCGTGGTCTCCATCGGAGATCATGTGAGATAGAGTGTGTTGTACTTGCTAATACTGCACATACAAAATACAATGTAGCTCACAAATAGCAGACCACTAACAGTTTGTATTGTACCCTATATAGACGTACCTGGCTTTATCCAAGGGTGGGATGGTACCAGAGCATGTGCTGGTCCTACCCATCGGTCACTATGCAGCCTCCACTGACGCACCACCAGTGAGTTCATGTGCTGTGTGTACCACTGCTGTGTGTGTATAGTCATTGTTTGTATTGTGGAGAGTATGTTTCCATGCTCTGTGTGTACTATTTAGCAGTCTGTAGTGGTCAGCCTGTAAACAGGCCACCCTCTATAATACAGCCAGGTTCATGGGCCCCAAAGTCTCCATAGCATGTGTTTGGACCTGTGTTAGCAGACCACCTCTTTAGTACAGCCACTGTTGGTCTGCCCACTGTGTAAGCAGAGATCACTATACCATATATCATGCATGTACACTGTGTGACCTGTGCTCTATTACTGTAGGAGGTTTTGGAGGAGCTTGGAAAGTTCAAGAGTGCTCTGAGGAAGTACTTCAACAGCAAAGATCAGTCGTGTGTCATTTTCGAGAGAAACTACAAATGACAGCGTCTTCAACTACAGGTCAGTACCGTCAAGGCCGTATTATCATGTGATGTGATTGATACTGTATGGTTGGTGTGTTGAGATTAGGCTACAAGGTTTTGAGGGCAAACAGAGGAATGTGATTTCTCTTTTCAATGGTTCAGAGACTCTTTCAGCTGCCATAACTTGAATTCTGTGTATTCAATTTCAACGGTTTTATGATTTTACAAGAGGCCATCTAGCAAAGATCGTGATTTTATAGGTCTTATTTGTGAAACCATTAGCATTCGCAAACTTACATAATTATGTGGAAACATTGTATAAATACGGTACATGTTAGTGTGTGTATGGTAGATGTGTTGACTGATAGTTGTGTATGGTTAGTGTGTGATGGTAATGGTGGTCACTGTAGGTTATTCCAGTGACCAAGATTCCATCTGATGCTCTGAGACAAGCCTTCATAGATTATGGGTGGAGTATGGGGGTGTGGCTTGAGACTGTGCCCAGGGAAACACCACCCTCAGAGGTAACACACTCACATCATAGCTGTACCATGTTCTACGTACCATTCTCTAAGCCTTTTAGTGATCAATACTTGATTTTGCTACACACACACACACACACACACACCTCTCCTCCCACACCACATGCACACACACACACACACACTGATACTTATTTATTTTGACTAATGCCTAATGCTAACTCTAAGAACATAATGCTATCTACTCCCAATAGAAGACCAACATGTACACACACACTGACACCGGAATATTTAGCTAATAGTATATGAACCAGCTACCAGAGTCATGGTCATGCAACCTGTAATTAATTAATGAGCCTTTCCCACCCATAGGCCGATTTAATACCCAAATGTAGATAACGAACAGCCTGACCCTACCCCAACACATTATGCATAATATATACACTAGAACCAAGCTATGGTACATACTATAGGTCAAGTTATAGGAACCAAAAAAGCTGTTGTGATTTCACCCACCCACACACACAGACAACTAGAACTCTGTGGTAAAAAAAAATAATGGTACATGTACATAACCCTCAGTAGTAACACCTTGAGGGAGCCTTAAATTAAAGCTCACATGATCCAAGCATTCCATATAGAAACAAATGGATAAAATGGAGTGTAACCAAAAAAAGTCATCTGAAGCCATCCAGTAAGTAAAGCAATATTTGGCCTTTATGATATTACCGTATAGCGCGAAATTTTCGAGGCACTTATATTTCGTGGATTGGCCTCTAAAAGCCATTTCGTTGCACAATGTTCGCGGAATGACTGCTTACCGGAAGCCACGCCTTTAAATCTTGCACGTTATAGCAGGTAAAGAACGATTTTCGTGGACTTAATTTTCGTGTAGGATTGCTAACCCACGAAATCCACGAAAATTAAGCCCCTCGAAAATTTCGCGCTATACGGTATTATGCTGCACTTGTATGAATACATAAAACTAATTATATAGCACATGTCAAAATCCTTAATTCTGTATGCCCAAGAAACCAGCAGCAACTTAGCTCACGTGAATCATCGTAATGACAACGTATAGACCACCCCCACTAACAAGTTTACCCATAACTACTGCTAGAATAGGAAATAATGTAGTAATGAATGTTACATGATAATTATAGTAATGCCATTTGTTGGCATTATAGCAAATCCGGACTCCATAGGGAGTGGTTCCGCCTATTCTGTAGTCGACCACGGGTCGGGAAATTAAAGGAACCGAAACCCGTGGCCTGACGAGGATCAGATTAGGTTCTCCCCTGATGACCGGTGCATTCAATAAACCGAGAGCAGAAGGCATAAGCCTACTAACCTCGCACTACAATAGATACTATAGCTCTTCCTGTGTTCACATAATAATTATGTACTATTGGGTAGTTTAGGGTCATTCGCAACACCCACGTGCATTTTATAAACAGTCACCATGTGACTTAACCTTAGCACAGCAAGCTAAGCTACCTATTTTATACCTACACAGCACTTTAAATTAAAACCTGTTATACCAGAACAATAATTATATAGATAGACTATAAGATCGGATTACGCGGGACCTGTTACAAGTGAGTGTTTCTCTCTTTTCTACTCTTAGGCTGAGTCAGTAATTATGTGTCGGAAAGCCCGATCCCACCTCCTATACTTCTGTATATACCATTCTCAAACACACACACACACACACCTCTCCCACACATACACATACACACACATACACTGGTGCCCATACTTCCTGGCAGAGTTTGAGGGGGGAAATGTGTTCATAAGACCATTTTCTCACCAACTCACGCAGACAAACAACCAGATCACTGAATATAGGTTATAGTATGTTTCTACTACTGTGAGCTCATGAGGTAAACAGCACTCTCAAGTGAGTAGGTAAGAACATATCCATGAGTCTCGTCACACCGACAATGCACACCTCTAACCTTTCTATTGCATACTCAGCAAATGTCTCTTCCACAAATCTGTCATCCTACCTATCGAGTGAGCACACAAACTGTTCTAACCACCAGCCAAAATATCTACTCCACCAATACCAACGGCAGTACCAACAACAATACTGGTAAGTTAATAGTCTCTATCTCTTCTCCTGCTTCTTAAAGCTGCTCGTATTAATACAGTATCTAGTACAATGTATCAGCAGCTACTATACGTGTGTATAGCGTGCTCAACTAACCCCCCCCCCACACACACACACAGTGGCATATGAGAGCAGGACTCCCTCTGCTGCCACTGTTGCCCACAGCCTGCTCCCACCTTCCTCAGCGACGCCCTCACAGTCCTCTGACAGTACAAAGGTCAAGAAGTACGAGAGCATGAAGGTGGAGGACATTGAGAACTAAATCACTGACACTTGCAAAAAAACAAACATTAGTAGTGTACTCTATTTATTCTTGTATGAAAGAGCAATGTTGTTTTGTCGTAGCGATTATCTTTAGAATCCGATAGTCTAATTTAATGTATAATAA
Source organism: Halichondria panicea (assembly GCF_963675165.1). Lineage (NCBI taxonomy): Eukaryota > Metazoa > Porifera > Demospongiae > Suberitida > Halichondriidae > Halichondria > Halichondria panicea. Next base: position 1,074,484 of record NC_087379.1, read on the forward strand.
TAATATTAAACATTCAATAATAATTATTTGTGTGTAAATTAATGTCTCAAGTTGTGATTGTATAATAATGCGTACTGTGTGCAAGATTCATAAGCAGTTCGACTGGTACATGCATGCACACTATTTATATACAGCTAGCTATAATTATACGTGTTTTTCAACGTACACATGTATATACTCAACTCTTATTAAATTAATCCTATAATTATTATTAATGGATGATAATAATTAATTATAAGAAACTTTTTTAAAACATTAATTTGCTATTAAAAAAAAATTGTAAAAATAAAACTACTAAGTGATTGTGAAGGAGAGATTGAGTGAGGTCGGTCCGAATTAAGTGATTCAGCAAAAGTGTTCTATTTGAATGTGAGAGCTCCTACTAGGGCAACTCCTAAGCTGATTGCAGCCACTGTACATGTGAGCCAGCGAGTAGGGTGGCGGTTCTCAGCTCTCTGGTTTTCAGTTCTCTCTTTGGCTTTCTCAGAGGCATCAATACTCACTGCTCCCTTGATGGCACCCTGGATGTGGAGAAATAAAAGTCAACAAAAAATATAAAACATGCAGTGAAATACAGTAGTCAAATACTTAATCTACACATGCATACAACAATCTCTTACCCAACCGCCATGCTCGAGAATCCACTGAGTGAAGTCGTGAAGAAATGTCGTCTGCCATCCAACGATACTGTCTATCAAGGGAGTCTTGTTCTCTTCATACAATCGTTTCGCTAGTACGCTCGTGAAGAACAGCAGCACTGCAATCTTGCCCCACTTGATGTCGTCTACCATGAGCCTGGAACAAGAGTTTTGATATTCAGCATAGAGTTGTTGGTGAGATATGTCCAGCGTCTTCACTCTGCCCTCAATTTCTTGTTGATGCTTCAGTTTCAGGTCTTTACAGCAAGTTTCCAGCATTGAAATCGCATCTTTAAAGCCTTTATTCTTCGCAAGGAGATCCCTCATAAGCTTGTCGTGGCTGTAGATGCATTTCAGTTGTATTCTGTCTTCTTTATGCTGAAAGCTTTCAGCATAAAATCCACGAGGTGATGGCTGATGGCACTGCTTTGGGTTTTGATTTGGTGAAGGTCATCTCTTGAATGGGCCATAGTTGAAGGAGACTGGAGTGGAGGAGCGAGTTAGATTGGAGCGGAAGTTGGTTGGTCGGGATAACATCGATACACACTAATACAAAGAGCCCTCCTTATATAGTACACCCATAACCAAAGAATTTGTGGTTTTCTCAACGTCCGGTGTTATAATTGAAATATGAATATCATTAAATATCATTAGCACGGTAGTGCTAATAGGGTTGGGTCGAAAACAGCAAAAAGGCCCCCTCTGGATCTCACCCAAGAAGCAAGACAAAGTTATTTTGAGTTTATATATCTGTTGCCCATATCATTTGTGACATTTGTGTGAAATATGAACTGAATTGAACATTGTATGAAAAAGTTATAAGAACAGCAAAACTAAAAAAACAACCACTTTTTGTTCATCTTCTCCTCACGTTCATCAGTCAGATAATCTAGAGAACTGGAGGTCCACAGGACAAAGTAATGGCACCGTACTGTTCTCAATCGCCTTGGGTAGTGCAGTAACTAATCTGTTTTCCTCGAAGTTAAATTTGCTAGGGTGGAAGCTACGCCCTCTTTAACAGGTGCAGAGTTGAGGTCGCCATTGTTTACCTACTGAGCATGCTCAGACATAGCAGAAAGCATGGCCACACCCCTCTTATCTTAGCAACCACTTGAGGTCTATAGCAACAGTAGTGTTTTGCACTGTCGATTCTTACCGCTCCAGTTAATGCTCGAAAATTATGTTGAAGCTCTTCATTGCATTCTGAGCCTGCTCTGTCTGGGCTTGTAATAATAAATTATTGCATGCATAAGACCAAAAAACTTATGAAAATTATCATAACAGACACAAACTGCAACAGTGCAAATAAAAATTCAGTACAGTTGCTAGCTCTTTTTTATCGGCATAGTAAAGGTAGATTGCCACCTACTGAAGATATTTGATCTAGCTAGCACCATAGATAAATCTATGCTAGTACCTGTGAAGAAAAATTGTAGGTACAAACAAGTGTAAAAAAAATTTTTGAAAAAAATAATGGTGAGAAGTAGGGTTGCATGTTGGATGAGCCGCTGGCAAAAGGATGTGAACAAGATGGGTAACCCTAAAAGGAACGCCCATTAGAATAGACACAAAACGTCATTACTTAAAATATTGTACGTGGTTTCTCAAGACCACTTTAATATTAACGCATGCATGCAGTGAAAAAAGTTTACAAACAAGTGCAAAAAACATTTTGTGAAAAAATGGGAAGAGTAGGGTTGGAAGAGCATGTGCACTGAAGTAACAAAAAGTTCGAAAACAAGATTGTGGGTTGGTATAGTCTTGCATGCTCCAACTAGTTGGGGGTGGGGCACGATCTTTAACAGTTGGGTCCAGCACTACTTCGAGTTTTGGGTGGGCAGGGCTCATCTGTAGAGTCTCAAATTTATTACACCATGTGTTTCGGTGCTGTAACAGAAAGAAACGTTAATTTGAAAAAGCCTCATTCAAATGTGTCATTAGCTATGTAGAAACACATGCAAGTTGATGGTCAAATAGGTGATCAAGCGTCTCAAATAAAGAAAGAGGTGTAATGAGAAGTAGTGCTGGACCCAACTGTTAAAGATCGTGCCCCACCCCCAACTAGTTGGAGCATGCAAGACTACGTACTATACCAACCCACAATCTTGTTTTCGAACTTTTTGTTACTTCAGTGCACATGCTCTTCCAACCCTACTCTTCCCATTTTTTCACAAAATGTTTTTTGCACTTGTACCACTAAGGAATGTGCTTGAAATTGCAGCTCTGCACGTGCAGGCTCTATGCGCATGCGCCTTATTGCATGCAAAATAAAATTGACAAACACAAAATTAATTATTACTGCAAGATTCCTTTAAACCGAACCAAAAATGATAAATATGCTTTCATACAAAATGTTATTGTCCCTAACAGTTTGTGGTGACTCTTTTCTGACCAGTGCTCTCATGTATCTCCTGTGAGGGTGGGGTATTGTAATCATGGTGACTTTATTAATCACTTACTCACTGTACTTGGTATCGTCTAGCCTCCTTCACTGGCCTCACTCTCACACATTTACTCACTCACTTGTACTTCTTGTACTTGGCATTGGCTGTCTTTCTTTCCTCTCCTCCTTGTACTTCGCAACATAGGTTTACTGTATCAAGCACTGCCAGAACAATGCTTGAACTTGTGAGTAGACCAACCTACCCCCCTCAACTTCAATTGTAAACAAAAGATAAACAAAAGTTCCTATCAAAATAATGGCACAATATAAGACTAGCTGGTTACATTATCGACTCACAGAATGTTGAGGTTCTCCTCCATAATTCTCCGTAGCACAGTCTCTTCGTCGTTCTTTACTTCCTCCCTTGAGTCCATCTCTGACCCTCCTTCAACAACCCCTGCCAGCTCCTTAGCCTTACCACAATATCTGGGGACATAAATAACTACATGTCTACAGAGGATTTTATATGCTACTTAAATACAGCCACTGTTAACACCTCATTCACACACTGTGGGTATGTGTTTACTTGCCGTTGATATAAAATGTGTATCAATCAATCTGAAGTCTTCTAGCTGTATGGGCTTAAAAAGAGGCCTGATTCTGAAAAAGCACCACTTATAAAATATAGATAGCCAACGCTTTTTCCTAAAAACAGAAATGGACAATGTGGACCGGAAACTAATTGCTGATTTATACACACCGTATGGTAGCACAGCAACAGCTACTAAATGCATCTTTGAGGTTCCTAACTTCAATAATGGCCTCTGTTTTGATATACCTTGCCAACTATCCTGACCTTGGCATTCTGAGAGAGCTGCAGTGATGGCTGTATTGTACGAGTGCCACCAGCCGAGGTACTGGACCAGAGAGATGACGCTGATGGCCACACCCACAACCACTCGGATGTCCAACTGGGGGGGTCACTCGATGACGGTCGTAGTGATAGTAGTGACGGTACACTTGCTCTGTGGGGGGGCAGTAACTTATTGTGTGAGTGTGTGTGGTTGGCGTACGATGCGAATGATGCTATTATAGCAACTATTTACTTCCTAAGAATGCATCTCTCTATTTATTTACTGATTCACTCCGTATCCTAGGTGATTTCCAGTGATTACGAGCCATATTTTACTTCCCCCAGGGAAGTATGGAATATGGCTCATATTTTTACTTCCTACAAGCACTATTCAACTTTTGAATCATCTTGACAATTTGTACACAGTAAAATAGCAATATAGCACGCACAAAGTTTTTGTAGACTAGATGTATGTTGTGCTATTGTCATATTGACCTGAGCTAGCTAGCAGTCTAAGCTCATGAGGCTTGAAACACTGCAGTTAAATCCTTGCTCTGTGTTTCTAGTCAAGGCTGTGGCGCAGAGGTACTGTACTAGGTAGAGGAGTACAGTGCATGCAGTGTTGGTAGACTTGTGCAATGCAAATTGAAAACGGCAGCTGCTGATATTGGTGGGCGGGTCTGGTCAAAGTTTATGGCTTCCAGTAGAACCTAGCTGCTTGGAGAAGTAGCTAGCTCTCATACTTGACAGCTATAACTGTTCTAACTGCATATTCTGAGGCACAAAAGTGACTGTGAGAGCAAGCTTGACTGTCTCTACTGATGTTCAAATGACTGTTTTGCTGTTTTATCAGTAAATAAATCAGTTGTTGACTGGTTGCCTAGTAATTATGGTTTATAAACGCCCTCGGCATTGGTTGGTTATAAGCCATAATTACTAGTCAACCAGTCAATAACTATAACATAACAACTCCATTAGTATAACTATCCAATTAACAGGCAAACAGAGAACTGCCATTAAAGTAAAGTTATCACCAATTGCAGGGGAAGTGTCTCTAGTTACTAGTAGGTAGTGAGTAATAACTACCCCCTAGCCCTGTACCTACCAGGGTTCTCAAGCATGTAGTCATAGTTTGCTCTCTCCTCCTCATCCTTCAGTATCTCGTAGGTCGTGCTGATGAGCTAGAACCTCTCCCTAGCGGAGCCCTCAGCCTGGAGGGGGGAGTGAGGTATTAGGGGCACACAAAGAAATGGAGAGTATAGTATTCATTTCATGAGGGGAGGAGGTACATACAATGTGTCTACACTGTGCAATTCACTTTACTATCATTAGATAAAGTTGCAAAGCATTTTGTGATGGTTTAGGACTAGCTGTATATCTACTGAGACTATTTAACCAACTCTCCCTCTTCTGTGACCTTGTTCTTGTCAGGATGGTACTCCAGTGTCAGGTGTCGATAGGCTCTCCTCATCTCAGCCTGTAACCAAGCAACAGTGTGTGAGCACAGTCAATAGCTCCACATGTACTTACAGCTGTGACATCTTTGTCCACTTGAAGAACTGCATGTAGGGAACGAGAATAATTATCAGCTAGTCAGGTGTTGGCCTGGATAATAGGTAGAAACGGCTCATACAGATAATTATACTGATACACCTGTTTCTACAAATCACAGCATCTCTAGTCAGCTCTAAAATGATTTACATGCATTGAACTAGCTGCATGGCCAGATCTAATAATCCACAACTCCAACCCCACACACTCTGTCAATAGTGAGTGTAGGGACTGACCGTCATAGCAGCTCTCTCTGCCACAGTAGAGTCCCTCCAGGAGACCAGCAGCACTGGAGAACAACGCTGACAGAGCTAGAGCACAGGACACCAGGAGAACAGTTAGTGTCTTCATCAGGAGAACTGTCCATGAGCTTGGAGGCCGGAGGGTCGTTTATGCTGACATTGCAATAGTCTATAAGGGGGAGCTAGGGGCTGGTTGCACTATTAATTTTCACTCAAAAATCAACATTAACTTTTAGCCATACAAAATATTATTATCCACAACAATAATCAAGAAATAGTTGTTGCACTTTTAATTTTGATACTAATTTTATGCACGGTAGATTGTGTTTCTCTTTCTTTGTTCCATCCCCCAATCATAAGGCACTCTGTTGGAGACAGTGACACAGAGGCAGCGTCTGCTATAGGAGATGGTAGATCACCAACGTAGAGCCAGGAGTCCATCGAGGACGAGTAGGAGTAGATCCTTTGAGTGACTTCACCTTCACTATCCTCTCCACCAACAGCAAAGAGGGTGTCGAATATCGTTACAGGGGAGGAACAGTAAGACGGTGTGTTGGATATTGTATTCCAGACAGAGTCGGCTTTGTTGGCACTCCCATCATCCTGTCGGTCTGCTGAGATGAGCTTGTCGACTTGAGCACCACACACCTTGTTTAGAAAATTGCCGTCACTTCCCCCCATTAGGTACACTGTGTTGTTGTAGACAATTCCTCTTTGGTCATAACAAGCATACGGTAGTCTGTCTGTCTCGCTCCACTGGGAGGTGCTGATGTTGTAGATCTCAACGTTATCAGTGAAGTCGCCATCGTCCAACACACCTCCTGCTACAATCAGATGTGTTGAGAGACTAACCCAGAACGAGAAGGTCACAAGCAAAAGGGGGCGTGGCTACTTACAAGGTTTTGTGCATTATTTAGAATACCAACCAAGTCAAGGATGAAAATGTAAGGAGCTAGCTAGGTCTAGTGCAAGTGTACTCACCTAGATCTCCTTCTCCCCCTCACTCAGTCTGGTGTGTGGAGATGTGGAGGGTCACACTCACTGCAGTGCCAGTGCATTTATTGTAGCTGCTGTTGTGTGTTGGATCTTTCTTTAGCTCTGACTGCCAGGAGGAGTGGAGCAAGTATCGGGAGGGGGTGGAAACAGGTAATTAAACGATATTAAATCACCTTCCTCTGACATTTATTACACCCCCATGCACAGTGCCTCTACCGACGTTCATCCTTGGCCCGTGTTGGACTGAGCATGGCCAGTTCTATGGAGACTTGTCACGTGATGGAGGAGAGCTTTGCCCCAATGTCACATGTCTAGGTACAGTGTATGCATGTTGTTAACCACTCTATCAGTACACACATGAGTCACACTCCATTACAGGTCAGCGTGGAGTGTACAGTGCGTCCAGTGGTCTGAGGGTGGCCTATCTCAGTGGGAGCTACCAGGGGAGGACCTATCAGCATCAAGACAAGGGAGATAATCTATTGGTCAGTTCTCTTCCCAATCACCTGGAGAAGTTGTTGAACTAGTTTTTGTTTCTCCCTCTAGCGACCATATTTCACTGACTCTGATGTGTCCTGGCTGGAGGGTCAGTGCAGTGGAGAGGGCTACCGTGGAGTGGACATTCTCCTCACCTCTGATTGGCCCGGGGCAGTGGACAAGTTCACAGTGGCTCCTGTGAGACCTAGCTCCCAGTTATTGTAGGATGGACCAGTACCTTAATAATACCTTATGCTCATGCAGGACGGACTGGACCTGAGTGCAGTGGGGGCAAAGCCTCTGAGTAAACTGGCCATGTGTCTCAAGCCACGCTACCATTTTGCAGCTCTACACCAAACCTTCTATGAGAGAATACCGTACAGGTACAGTACGTCCATCCCTGTATATTTAGAGTCTGCTAATAACAGGCTGAAAATAAGTATACACTTACGATTTAACATAATTATAATCTGAAAGGCATCTTTCTAAACATTCAGAAAATCAGAAAATGAATGTAATTGACCAACGGAGCTAAAGTTTTGACCGTTCAAAAATACTTCATCAAAAATACTTCATTATAATTATACGTACATGTTACATGTCCTCATCTTTAAATCCCTACACAGTAATACCTCCACAACTTTTGATGCTAACTGTATTGTGCTTCATTTCATGCAGGAATCACAAAATCCTCCAAGGCAAGCCACATCATGTGACACGATTCTTGGCTTTGGCTCAAGTGGGAAATCCAGACAAGAAGAAAAGAGTGAGTTAAAATCATTCTAGTCCCATTAGTATTACATGTTATTAATGATGACATCATCTTCATACCTGCAGTACCTGTATGCATTCTCTGTCACACCCATGAGCTCCATGGACGAGAAAGAGCTGACTCAGCAACCACCCACTACCACCAACTGTCCCTACACTGAACTAGTCAAATCTTTGGTAAGGAAAACTATTATCCTATAATGTCTAGCTATCGTTGAAGGGCCAATATACCAATTTTCCAAACAAGACTTCCGTTATGTAGCACTCTGAGAGTCCTATCTCTAGATATCACCATTTGTGTTGTAGTTTAAATCCACCATGTTTGCAGAGGTTAAAGTTTATTGTGTACCTACCCCACACACTGTGCAGAGGGAGTCTCAAGAGGAGGCTGGGCCTAACTTCTTCTTTGATCAGAGGGCTCTTGATTCAGCTCATAGCAAACAGAAGAGACAGCAGGACGGAGGACCCCCTGCAAAGAGACGACCTCCTCCCCAGCCCAGGGGGCCGTGCTGGTTCTATCTGGGGGGCAAGGAGGTGAAGAAACATCTCGTGGTCTTCATCGGAGATCATGTGAGATAGAGTGTGTTGTACTTGCTAATACTGCACATACAAGATACAATGTAGCTCACAAATAGCAGACCACTAACAGTTTGTATTGTATACCCTATATAGACGTACCTGGCTTTATCCAAGGGTGGGATGGTACCAGAGCATGTGCTGGTCCTACCCATCGGTCACTATGCAGCCTCCACTGACGCACCACCAGTGAAGTGAGTTCATGTGCTGTGTGTACCACTGCTGTGTGTGTATAGTCATTGTTTGTATTGTGGAGAGTATGTTTCCATGCTCTGTGTGTACTATTTAGCAGTCTGTAGTGGTCAGCCTGTAAGCAGGCCACCCTCTATAATACAGCCAGGTTAATGGGCCCCAAAGTCTCCATAGCATGTGTTTGGACCTGTGTTAGCAGACCACCTCTTTAGTACAGCCACTGTTGGTCTGCCCACTGTGTAAGCAGAGATCACTATACCATATATCATGCATGTACACTGTATGACCTGTGCTCTATTACTGTAGGAGGTTTTGGAGGAGCTTGGAAAGTTTAAGAGTGCTCTGAGGAAGTATTTCAACAGCAAAGATCAGTCGTGTGTCATCTTCGAGAGAAACTACAAATCACAGCATCTTCAACTACAGGTCAGTACCGTCAAGGCCGTATTATCATGTGATGTGATTGATACTGTATGGTTGGTGTGTTGAGATTAGGCTACAAGGTTTTGAGGGCAAACAGAGGAATGTGATTTCTCTTTTTATGGTTCAGGGACTCTCTCTTTCAGCTGCCATAACTTGAATTCTGTTTCAACGGTTTTATGATTTACAAAGAGGCCATCTAGCAAAGATCGTGATGTCATACAATAATTTTATAGGTCTTTGCAATCTTATTTGTGAAGCCATTAGCATTCGCAAACTTACATAATTATGTGGAAACATTGTATAAATACGGTACATGTTAGTGTGTGTATGGTAGATGTGTTGACTGATAGTTGTGTATGGTTAGTGTGTGATGGTAATGGTGGTCACTGTAGGTTATTCCAGTGACCAAGATTCCATCTGATGCTCTGAGACAAGCCTTCATAGATTATGGGCGGAGTATGGGGGTGTGGCTTGAGACTGTGCCCAGGGAAACACCACCCTCAGAGGTAACACACACACATCATAGTTGTACCATGTTCTACGTACCATTCTCTAAGCCTTTTATAGCCTCGATTCCAGGCCAATTAAAATACGGCCTGGTACCGATTGCATGGTGATAGTGCGCATGCGTTAGTTTATTTACCAGAATCCCCTTTTTTCTTTCTCTCATCTATTTTGTATCTATGTACATCAGCTTAGTATTGCGTACACTGGTGTCCCATACTTCCTGGCAGAGTTTGATGATGGGGGAAATGTGTTCACAAGACCATTTTCTTACCAACTCACGCAGACAAACAACCAGATCACTGAATATAGGTTATAGTATGTTTCTACTACTGTGAGCTCATGAGGTAAACAGCACTCTCAAGTGAGTAGGTAAGAACATATTCGTGAGTCTCGTCACACCGACAATGCACACCTCTAACCTTTCTATTGCATACTCAGCAAATGTCTCTTCCACAAATCTGTCATCATACCTATCGAGTGAACACACAAACTGTTCTAGTTCCTGGAACAATACGTACGGACGTCTCTCTCCAATTTGGAAGGTAACTAAAAACCAATTAATGACATGTTGAATGCTTTTATTGGTTGCAATATCGGCTGCAGGGAGGTGTTGGCTGCTCCTCTCGTTCTGAATCTGCCCAATTGGATCAACTGGAAGTCGTGTCTGGCAACAAAGGACAAGGAGACGAAAGCTGCTCTAGAAATGAGGAAGAACTTTGAACCATGTTATTTTGATTTCACATAACTGACAACGATGATTAATTTCTTTATTTTCACTTTTACTTTTGTATAATTGACGTTTTGTGTATTAGCTAGTTGTCCAATAATAATTATGGTTGGCCATATATATTATATAGTTATAGGAGTGCAGATCAGTATCAGTGGGCAATTATTTTCCTTGTCCCAATGTTGTATTAGAATGCTGTCCATGAGCTGGAGGAGGGTAGTTATGCTGACATTGCAATAGTCAATAAGGGGGAGGGGCTGGTTGCATGCTATACACACATTATATACCTCTACTTATACTGTAACCTCTACTAGTAATTAGTACCATGCAAGCTAGTATAACATGTTTCACTCTAGAAAACAATTATCATGAAAATTTGGGTTATTTATAATTTTATAATTATACCAAAACAATTAAGAAATAGTTGTTGCAGTTCTAATTTTATACACAGTAGATTGTTTTCCATTGTTAAATCCCCCAATCACTAGGCACTCTGTTGGAGACAGTGACACAGTGGCAGTGTGTGCTATAGGAGATGGTAGATCACTAACGTAGAGCCAGGAGTCCATCGAGGATGAGTAGGCGTAGATCCTTTGAGTGGCTTCACGTTCACTATCCACTCCACCAACAGCAAAGAGGGTGTCGGATATCGTTACAGGGGAGGGAAAGTAAGACGGTGTGTTGGATATTGTATTCCAGATAGAGTCGGCTTTGTTGGCACTCCCATCATCCTGTCGGTCTGCTGAGATGAGCTTGTCGACTTGAGCAGCACACACCTTGTTTAGATGATTGTTGTCAAATCCCCCCATTAGGTACACTGTGTTGTTGTAGACAATTCCTCTTTGGTTGTGACAAGCATACGGTAGTCTGTCTGTCTCGCTCCACTGGGAGGTGCTGATGTTGTAGATCTCAACATTATCAGTGTAGGGACCATAGTCCAACACACCTCCTGCTACGACCAGATGTGTTGGGAGACTAACGACTGCTGGTGAATCCCTCGCTGTGGGCATGGGTGGGATCGTCAGTTTCCAGTTCCTTCCTTTGTTAAACACATGTACCACGTTGGATCTAGAGCGAGATGAATCCATACCGCCAACTGCTACCAGTTCACCTTTGACCTGCCCTAGACCAAAATAGTATACAGGAAGTCTGGGCAGAGTTGACCAGACGTCTTGTGGCGGATCGTAACAGCGGACACAGCACTCGTCATCATCGTAATCACAGATTCCTCCACCATAGTAGACCTTGCCATTGATGGTTACCGCTCGCCCAACATTCATCTTCATTGGAGCCTCAGAGCACTGACTGTAGGACAACTGAACCTGTAGGGACTGGAGAATACAGAGAGTCAATAACTTGTGTTCCATGTAATGAATGATTGTCTATTAAATAAGGGAATTTGGAATAACCCTAATCACATGTTAATGCCAGACGATAAGGTTACAAGGTTACCATAGCAACAAAACCAGTATCGATCCTGTGGGACACAAACTATTCTAATTTGACTCTTATATTGGAGTGATTATAGTATACTGTAACAGAATATATCACAATTGGGTACACGGCTAATTAACTATAGAATTAATTGTACACACCGTATAGCGGGTATATTTCGAGGGTATAAATTTTCGCGGTTTTCGCGGATTGAGCCTCTACCGCGAAAATTTATACCCACGAAAATTTATATCTTTTATTGAATAGTAGGCGTGTTCAGTATTATTGACCACACCTATCAACAATGAGAGGTGCCTCACCATTATAGGCTAGGCCTGGATTCGAGGCTAACGGTGTGGAGGGTACAGCTGCATGTTGATGTGCGCATGCGCCAAAAGGCTGGAACTCAGATCACGAAAATAAAATCCGTGAAATCCTTTGTAATGGTCCATCCGCGAAAATTTATACCCTCGAAATATACCCGCTATACGGTAGTCATAATTATTGGTGATTAGAATACTGTTATATAACAAATTATATTCACTATAGAGTTAATTGCACACATAGACATACATGTACGGATAGCTTCGAGGCTGAGATTGTACACATAGATTACAAGCCACACTATAATACACAACAACTGTCATTCTAATTATCGAGGCATCGCAAAAAAATGATTTGGAGTACAATAACAGTAAGCTTTAGACTTGGCACTAGCTTCTATTAGGGTGGCAATAGGAGATATGCCTGTGGCTCACTACAATGGGAACAGTAAGTAAGTGACGTACTAACTAAAGGTAGAATCAATTGAATACATAGCCTGGATTACACGCTGCATTACAACACAGTTGTTCATGCATGGCCATCAACTCATTATAAGCTTTAGACTTGGTACTTCTATTGGGGTAGCGATACAATAAGAGATATGAGGGTATCATATTTTAGATGTGTGCGCTCACCTGTGGTTTGCTGGTCAGGTAGTCTCTAGTTTTGGTGAGCTGATCGTTTAAACTCTGAATGGTGGCCTCTTTCTTTTGAAGGGAAGTGTCCTTGGAGACAAGCATTGAATCTTTGTGAGCAATTGTTGAATCTTTGACAGCAATAGTCAAATCTTTGTGGGTGATAATAGAGTTTTTTTCTGCTTGCTCTTGTTCCACTTGTGCAATGAGATTGGTGACATCTGTTTCCAGTTGAGCTATTTTTGTAGCTTTAGATACAAGCTCGTTGTGAGTGTAGTTGACGTTGGCAATTTGTTGCTCCACCTCTTCAGTGAGTTGCTTACATTGAGTTTCTACCTCAGTAATTCTAGCATCTTTCATGTTAACAATTGTCTCATTATCTTCGAGTTGACCTTTAAGATTTTCGTTTTCCAATTTCAACTGATCAGTTTCCACGGAGTGCACCAACTGCATACGATCGACAGTGTTTTCACTTTCTTCATCTTGTCGTCTTTTCTCCTCCGCCAGTGCCTCGTTCTCTCCTGCTTTCTCCTGGATTGCCGAGTCCTTCCTCACAACCTCCTCCTCAAGCTCCCTCTTCTCTGTCAGTAGGGCACTCACTCGCTGGAGCATCTCCACTCTGTTCTCAAAGGAGGGAGGGTGTTCAAGTACCACACCCACCATCCAACCCATTATCTCCACTGCTCTAGGCCTTCGCTGAGGGTTGTTGCTGAGACAGCGCATGATGAGGTCCATCAGAGGGTGGTCTGGGGTAATCTTTCGAAGAAAATGTTCACGTCGTTCAGCTTCCGTCACTGGTATCAGTCTGTCAGGATTAGCAGGATCGATTCTGTTGGGGCCGATCTTTGGTAGTGGCCACTCTGCTGTGAAGGTGTGAATCATCATGACCCCAAAGGAGAACACATCCACACTGGTGTCGTAGTGGGGGTCGGCAACCATCACTTCGGGGGGCATGTACGCTGGGGTGCCAGGGGTCTCAGTCATTCGACTCGCTTGAAGGGGGGTGAGGTTCAATATTCGAGCAACCCCCAGATCAGATATCTTGGCCGTCATGTTGGTGGACAAGAGGACATTGTTGGCTGAGAGGTCTCTGTGCACAATGATTGGTGTTTGGCCATGGAGGTAGACCAGGCCCAGTGAGACGTCATGGAGGATGGAGAAGTTGATCTCATCGGGGAGAATACCGTAGCGCTCGAGACAGCTGGTCAAGTTGGTGGGGAGGAACTCCATGACTAGGATGGGGAACTGAGAGCCTTCCTCAAAACAGACTCCCAGAAACTGGACAATGTTGGGGTGTCTAGTTTGACTGAGCAGGTGACACTCCTCCAGATACCTTCGTGCTGCATGCCCGATTCCAGTATCGTAGAGAACTCGGTAAAGCTTCTTGCCGGCACATTTCAGTCCTCGATACTCTAGCTCCATGACAACAGCGTAGGAACCTCGTCCAAGCTTATTCTCAGTGATGCGAACTTGTCTCAGAGTGAACTGCTCGAAAGCTTGTGGATTTACAGCCATTGTCTTCGTTACTGTGTGAATAGAAAAGCACGCAATATTAAAAATGCAATCCAGCTGGATATATAACAAAAAAGAATCCTTTCACTATGTACGTCTAGATATATTAATAATTATTGCCAAGACTTGAAAAACAAAGCCATACAGAGAGTGAGGCTCAGGTTTACAGGACAGCTATTCAGTTGATCTTACCTGTACTGTATAGAAAGCTTGGTAGAGGTTAAGTTACAGAGAGATAGAGAACTGTAGCGGCAAACACAACGAAAAAGTCAAGAACGAGATACCCCCCCCTTCTTTGTGCAAGCAAAAGGGGGCGTGGCTACTTGCAAGGTTTTGTGCATTATTTAGAATACCAACCAAGTCAAGGATGAAAATGTAAGGAGCTAGCTAGGTCTAGTGCAAGTGTACTCACCTAGATCTCCTTCTCCCCCTCACTCAGTCTGGTGTGTGGAGATGTGGAGGGTCACTTTAAGCAACTGTTTAGCAGAGTCCAGAGCATCCTCTCCAAGAACAAAGACTTTGAGGTAGCTACATACAATGGATGCACACACTCACTGCAGTGCCAGTGCATTTATTGTCCCTTTATGTAGCTGCTGTTGTGTGTTGGATCTTTCTTTAGCTCAGACTGCCAGGAGGAGTGGAGCAAGTATCGGGAGGGGGTGGAAACAGGTAATTAAACGATATTAAATCACCTTCCTCTGACATTTATTACACCCCCATGCACAGTGCCTCTACCGACGTTCATCCTTGGCCCGTGTTGGACTGAGCATGGCCAGTTCTATGGAGACTTGTCACGTGATGGAGGAGAGCTTTGCCCCAATGTCACATGTCTAGGTACAGTGTATGCATGTTGTTAACCACTCTATCAGTACACACATGAGTCACACTCCATTACAGGTCAGCGTGGAGTGTACAGTGCGTCCAGTGGTCTGAGGGTGGCCTATCTCAGTGGGAGCTACCAGGGGAGGACCTATCAGCATCAAGACAAGGGAGATAATCTATTGGTCAGTTCTCTTCTCAATCACCTGGAGAAGTTGTTGAACTAGTTTTTGTTTCTCCCTCTAGCGACCATATTTCACTGACTCTGATGTGTCCTGGCTGGAGGGTGAGTGCAGTGGAGAGGGCTACCGTGGAGTGGACATTCTCCTCACCTCTGATTGGCCCGGGGCAGTGGACAAGTTCACAGTGGCTCCTGTGAGACCTAGCTCCCAGTTATTGTAGGATGGACCAGTACCTTAATAATACCTTATGCTCATGCAGGACGGACTGGACCTGAGTGCAGTGGGGGCAAAGCCTCTGAGTAAACTGGCCATGTGTCTCAAGCCACGCTACCATTTTGCAGCTCTACACCAAACCTTCTATGAGAGAATACCGTACAGGTACAGTACGACCATCCCTGTATTTTGAAGTATTAGAGTCTGCTCTTTAAATTGAGTTCTGATGTTCTAGAAGCCTGTTTAGATGGTATTCTAAAAACTTTTTTTTTTGAAACGAGCGATGATTTCTTTTTTTCGGAAAAAGGCCTTAACTTGAAAGGCTTTTTTGGGATTCAAAATAACTCTGTCCCTGAGTTTTGGGTGAGATCCAGATATGAGTGAGGGGGGATTTTTGCTGTTTTCGATCCAATCCTACTATTAGCACTACATAATTACGATTTAACGTATTGAAAGGCGTTTTTCTAAATATCAGAAAATGAATGTGCATGATTTGACCAACACAACTAAAGTTTTGACCCTTTAAAATATAACTAGGGCATACGTATACATAATAATACTGGCTCTTCGGTCCCTGTCCTGTTGTCTGTTTCTTTCTCTCTGCTCTGCAGAGAGACCTGCACGGCGGTTTGCACTACGAGATCGGGTGTTCATATCTAGTATCTCTTGCTCTAGAAGCTGTAGTCTCTTTCTTCGGGCCTGCATGCTATACGATGGCCACGAGAGCTGTACTGTGCATGCTAACGCTAACGATGGCCACGCCTCTTTGTCTGCATGCATGCCCCCCGGGGGAACCCAACCCACATCCGTTGCAGACATATATACAAATATACAAATATATCCACATGGGCCAGAATCAGGTAGTACGATTATTCGCCTCGCTTCCCGCTCGGCAATTATACGTACATCCTCATCTTTAAATCCCTACACAGTCAACTTTTGATGCTAACTGTATTGTGCTTCATTTCATGCAGGAATCACAAAATCCTCCAAGGCAAGCCACATCATGTGACACGATTCTTGGCTTTGGCTCAAGTGGGAAATCCAGACAAGAAGAAAAGAGTGAGTTGAAATCATTCTAGTTATTAATGATGTCATCATCTTCATACCTGCAGTATCTGTATGCATTCTCTGTCACACCCATGAGCTCCATGGACGAGAAAGAGCTGACTCAGCAACCACCCACTGCCACCAACTGTCCCTACACTGAACTAGTCAAATCTTTGGTAAGGAAAACTTATGTCTATAGCCATCGTTGAAGGGCCAATATACATGTACATTGCAGTGTAGTAGTAACAGTTAAAAGGTTGAAGGCCGGTAATTTGAGACAAGAAGCCACACCTTCTCATTGTGACATCATAATTAGCTGCGGCCTAGCTACAAGCTTATTAGCTCTGAACAAGTCTATATAATAATTATTTGCACTCTCAAAACCCACCCACACACACACACACACACACACACACACACACACACACACACACTAATTGTATAATAATGCCGTACACAGAATTTCGTTCAAAATAAAACATGTTACAGATTCAAGAGTATTATCATTCAGAAACGTCCAAAAACTTCTTTCATTCTGATTACAACTTTCTCCTTGTCAATAATTATTGGTTATTTAGAACACCTATCCAACTCAGGAAGCTCTGAAGTTGAGGGGGCCGCTGGCCCCCTCTGTTCCTACTCCACTGCATTGTCCAATTTTCCAAGCAAAAACTTCCGTTATGTAGCACTCTGAGAGTCCTATCTCTAGATATCACCATTATTTTGTGTTGTAGTTCAAATCTACCATGTTTGCAGAGGTCAAAGTTTATTGTGTACATACTCCCACACACTGTGCAGAGGGAGTCTCAAGAGGAGGCTGGGCCTAACTTCTTCTTTGACCAGAGGGCTCTTGATTCCGCTCATCGCAAACAGAAGAGACAACAGGACGGAGGACCCCCTGCAAAGAGACGACCCCCTCCCCAGCCCAGGGGGCCGTGCTGGTTCTGTCTGGGGGGCAAGGAGGTGGAGAAACATCTCGTGGTCTCCATCGGAGATCATGTGAGATAGAGTGTGTTGTACTTGCTAATACTGCACATACAAAATACAATGTAGCTCACAAATAGCAGACCACTAACAGTTTGTATTGTATACCCTATATAGACGTACCTGGCTTTATCCAAGGGTGGGATGGTACCAGAGCATGTGCTGGTCCTACCCATCGGTCACTATGCAGCCTCCACTGACGCACCACCAGTGAGTTCATGTGCTGTGTGTACCACTGCTGTGTGTGTATAGTCATTGTTTGTATTGTGGAGAGTATGTTTCCATGCTCTGTGTGTACTATTTAGCAGTCTGTAGTGGTCAGCCTGTAAGCAGGCCACCCTCTATAATACAGCCAGATTCATGGGCCCCAAAGTCTCCATAGCATGTGTTTAGACCTGTGTTAGCAGACCATCTCTTTAGTACAGCCACTGTTGGTCTGCCCACTGTGTAAGCAGAGATCACTATACCATATATCATGCATGTACACTGTATGACCTGTGCTCTATTACTGTAGGAGGTTTTGGAGGAGCTTGGAAAGTTTAAGAGTGCTCTGAGGAAGTACTTCAACAGCAAAGATCAGTCGTGTGTCATCTTCGAGAGAAACTACAAATCACAGCATCTTCAACTACAGGTCAGTACCGTCAAGGCCGTATTATCATGTGATGTGATTGATACTGTATGGTTGGTGTATTGAGATTAGGCTACAAGGTTTTGAGGGCAAACAGTGATTTCTCTTTTTAATCATTCAATGGTTCAGGGACTCTTTCAGCTGCCATAACTTAAATTCTGTGTATTCAATTTCATTATTTTAGAAAGAGGCCATCTAGCAAAGATCGTGATGTCATACAATATAGGTTTTTGCAATCTTATTTGTGAAGCCATTAGCATTCGCAAACTTACATAATTATGTGGAAACATTGTATAAATACGGTACATGTTAGTGTGTGTATGGTAGATGTGTTGACTGATATTTGTGTATGGTTAGTGTGTGATGGTAATGGTGGTCACTGTAGGTTATTCCAGTGACCAAGATTCCATCTGATGCTCTGAGACAAGCCTTCATAGATTAAGGGTGGAGTATGGGGGTGTGGCTTGAGACTGTGCCCAGGGAAACACCACCCTCAGAGGTAACACACACACATCATAGCTGTACCATGTTCTACGTACCATTCTCTAAGCCTTTTATAGCCTCGATTCCAGGCCGATTAAAATACGGCCTGGTACCTATTGCATGGTGATAGTGCGCATGCGTTAGTTTATTCTCCAGAATCCTTTCTCTCATCTATTTTCTATCTATGTACATCAGCTTAGTATTGCGTTGTTTCAGAAGGCTTTCACACTAGTCTAAAGTCAGAAGAGGCTCTCATCTACCTCTATGACGGTTGTATGGTCAGGATGTCTTACCTTGGATCTGTATAGTCTATGGGAAGTGTATGGTGCCTCTTGACTTCTACTTGCGAACACAACCCGGCTATAGGACCATCCTAGATATAGTAGATGAGAGCCTCTTCTGTCTTAAAACTAGTGTTCAAGCCTTCTAGACCAACGCAATAGATGACATAAGCCACAGCTTCACAGAACTCAGTCATGGAGATAAAGTATTACGGAACATTATTATTCTTAGTAAATGGTATAATTTACGTTCGTAGTACGATTACCCATATTCTGAGTAATTTGAAGGGCATGCACACTATCACCCATGCAATACCAGGCCATATTTTAATGCGGCCTGGAATCGATGCTAATAAGCGTATAGAATAGTGGCTATAAGCCTTTTAGTTATCAATACTTCTCTTTACCAGAATCTATTAGTTTTGCTACACACACACCGTCCCTGAGGGCCTCCCACCCACCCACACACATACCGTCCCTGAGGGCCTCCCACCCACTCACACACACACACACACCGTCCCTGAGGGCCTCCCACCCACCCACACACACACACACACCCACTCTGAGGGCCTCCCACACACACACACACACCCTCTCTGAGGGCCTCCCACTCACCCCCCCCACACACACACACACACACAGATTGCGTACACTGGTGTACCACACACACACACACACACCACACACACCCTCTCTGAGGGCCTCCCACTCACCCCCCCCACACACACACACACACAGATTGCGTACACTGTTGTCCCACACAGACACACACACACACACACACACACACACACACACACACACACACAGATTGCGTACACTGGTGTCCCATAAATCCTGGCAGAGTTTGATGATGGGGAAATGTGTTCACAAGACCATTTTCTCACCAACTCACACAGACAAACAAACCAGACCACTGAATATAGGTTATAGTATGTTTCTACTACTGTGAGCTCATGAGGTAAACAGCACTCTCAAGTGAGTAGGTAAGAACATATCCGTGAGTCTCGTCACACCGACAATGCACACCTCTAACCTTTCTATTGCATACTCAGCAAATGTCTCTTCCACAAATCTGTCATCATACCTATCGAGTGAACACACAAACTGTTCTAGTTCCTGGAACAATACGTACGGACGTTTCTCTCTCCAATTTGGAAGGTAATTAAAAACCAATTAATGACATGTTGAATGCTTTTATTGGTTGCAATATCGTCTGCAGGGAGGTGTTGGCTGCTCCTCTCGTTCTGAATCTGCCCAATCGGATCAACTGGAAGTCGTGTCTGGCAACAAAGAACGAGGAGACGAAAGCTGCTCTAGAAATGAGAAAGAACTTTGAACCATATTATTTTGATTTCACATGCAACTGACAACGATGATTAATTTCTTTATTTTCACTTTTACTTTTGTATAATAATTATTGACGTTTTGTGTATTAGCTAGTTGTCCAATAATAATTATGGTTGGCCATATATATTATATAGTTATAGGAGTGCAGATCAATATCAGTGGGCAA
Source organism: Halichondria panicea (assembly GCF_963675165.1). NCBI lineage: Eukaryota > Metazoa > Porifera > Demospongiae > Suberitida > Halichondriidae > Halichondria > Halichondria panicea. Next base: position 1,094,878 of record NC_087379.1, read on the forward strand.
TTATTTTCCTTGTCCCAATGTTGTTATTAGAATGCTGTCCATGAGCTGGAGGAGGGTAGTTATGCTGACATTGCAATAGTCAATAAGGGGGAGGGGCTGGTTACATGCTATACACACATTATATACCTCTACTTATACTGTAACCTCTACTAGTAATTAGTACCATGCAAGCTAGTATAACATGTTCACTCTAGAAAACAATTATCATGAAAATTTGGGTTATTTATAATTTTATAATTATACCAAAACAATTAAGAAATAGTTATTGCAGTTCTAATTTTATATACAGTTGATTGTCTTCTTTTGTTCCATCCCCCAATCATAAGGCACTGTGTTGGAAACAGTGACACAGTGGCAGCTCCTGCTATAGGAGATGGTAGATCACCAACGTAGAGCCAGGAGTCCATCGAGGATGAGTAGGCGTAGATCCTTTGAGTGGCTTCACGTTCACTAACCACTCCACCAACAGCAAAGAGGGTGTCGGATATCGTTACAGGGGAGGGACAGTAGGACGGTGTATTGGATATTGTATTCCAGATAGAGTCGGCTTTGTTGGCACTCCCATCATTCTGTCGGTCTGTTGAGATGAGCTTGTCGACTTGAGCAGCACACACCTTGTTTAGATTCTTGCCGTCACTTCCCCCCATTAGGTACACTGTGTTGTTGTAGACAATTCCTCTTTGGTCACGACAAGCATACGGTAGTCTGTCTGTCTCGCTCCACTGGGAGGTGCTGATGTTGTAGATCTCAACAATATCAGTGAAGTCACCATAGTCCATATCACCTCCTGCTACGACCAGATGTGTTGGGAGACTAACGACTGCTGGTGAATCCCTCGCTGTGGGCATCGGTGGGATCGTCCGTTTCCAGTTCCGTCCTTCGTTAAACACATGTACCACATTGGATGCAGTGTCGGGTGAATCTATACCGCCAACTGCTAACAGTTCACCTTTGACCTCTCCTAGACCAAAATAGCGTACAGGAAGTCTGGGCAGAGTTGACCAGACGTCTTGTGGCGGATCGTAACAGTGGACACAGTACATGTCATCAATACCACCACAGCCTCCTCCACCATAGTAGACCTTGCCATTGATGGTTACCGCTTGCCCCAAAGACATCTTCACTGGAGCCTCAGAGCACTGACTGTAGGACAACTGAACCTGTAGGGACTGGAGAATACAGAGAGTCAATAACTTGTGTGTTGTGTGATAATTAATTGAGGTGATAAATATTTTAGCCTTATTATACACAAGACATTTGTAGCGGCTAGTAATTAAAGGCATGTAACGTCACTAGCATTAACATCAGGCATCACAAAAAAGACTTGGCGCTCAATGGAACAGTAAGTTTTGGACATAGTGGTTCTATTAGGGTAGCGATACAATAAGAGATATGAGGGTATCATAATTTTTAAATGTGTGCACTTAGTGGTACAGTGTTGATGAGCTCACCTGTGGTTTGCTGGTCAGGTAGTCTCTGGCTTTGGTGAGTTGGTTGTTTAAACTCTGAATGGTATCTTCTTTCTTCTGAAGGGAAGTGTCCTTGGAGGCAAGCATTGAATCTTTGTGAGCGATGGTCAAGCTATTGTGGGTGATAATAGAGCTTTTGTCTGCTAGCTCCTGTTCCACTTGTGCAGTGAGATTGGTGACATCTGTTTCCAGTTGAGCTATTTTCGTAGCTTTAGATACAAGCTCGTTGTGAGTGTAGTTGACATTGGCAATTTGTTGCTCCACCTCTTCAGTGAGTTGCTTACATCGAGTTTCTAACCTAGCAATGGTAGTATCTTTAGAATTCACCAGTGCATCTTTTGTGGCAGCCAATGATTCTTTGAGCTCCAATTCAACTCTGAGATCCTCTATCTCCACACTATGTTCAGTTACTACTTTGTCATTTTTGATTTTGAGCTGATTAATTTCCACAGAGTGCACCAACTTCATACGCTCGACAGTGTTTTCACCTTCTTCCTCTTGTCGTCTTTTCTCCTCCGCCAGTGCCTCGTTCTCTCCTGATTTCTCCTGGATTGCCGAGTCCTTCCTCACAACCTCCTCCTCAAGCTCCCTCTTCTCTGTCACTAGGGCACTCACTCGCTGGAGCATCTCCACTCTGTTCTCAAAGGAGGGAGGGTGTTCAAGTACCACACCCACCATCCGACCCACTATCTCCGCTGCTCTAGGCCTTCGCTGAGGGTTGTTGCTGAGACAGCGCATGATGAGGTCCATCAGAGGGTGGTTTGGGGAAATCTTTCGAAGAAAATGTTCACGTCGTTCAGCTTCCGTTACTGGTATCAGTCTGTCAGGATTAGCAGGATCGATTCGTGTCTGGCCAATCTTTGGTAGTGGCCACTCTGATGTGAAGGTGTGAATCATCATGATCCCAAAGGAGAACACATCCACACTGGTGTCGTAGTGGGGGTCGGCAATCATCACTTCGGGGGGCATGTACGCTGGGGTGCCAGGGGTCTCTGTCATTCGACTTACTTGAAGAGGGGTCAGGTTCAATATTCGAGCAACCCCTAGATCGGATATCTTGGCCGTCATGTTGGTGGACAAGAGGACATTGTTGGCTGAGAGGTCTCTGTGCACAATGACTGGTGTTTGGCCATGGAGGTAGACCAGGCCCAGTGAGATGTCATGGAGGATGGAGAAGTTGATCTCATCGGGGAGAATACCGTAGCGCTCGAGACAGTTGGTCAAGTTGGTGGGGAGGAACTCCATGACTAGGATGGGGAACTGAGAGCCTTCCTCAAAACAGACTCCCAGAAACTGGACAATGTTGGGGTGCCTAGTTTGACTGAGCAGGTGACACTCCTCCAGATACCTTCGTGCTGCATGCCCGATTCCAGTCTCGTAGAGAACTCGGTAAAGCTTCTTGCCGGCACATTTCAGTCCTCGATACTCTAGCTCCATGACAACAGCGTAGGAACCATGTCCAAACTCAGTCTCAGTGATGCGAACTTGTCTCAGAGTGAACTGCTCGAAAGCTTGTGGATTTACAGCCATTGTCTTCGTTACTGTGGGAATAGAAAAGCATGCAATATTAAATAGGTAATCCAGCTGGATATAGAAGCCAATTAAGATTAAGTTACAAAAAAAGTAAGATACATTGCCAAGTATATTAAAAAGGTAATAGATCTAGAATCTATAGAAAAACAAAGCCTTTAGATAGTATATCTATAGTACAGTACTCTGGCTCAGGCTTACAGGAGCACATTCAGTTATGGTATGTATATAAAAGCTATTCAGTTGATCTCACCTGTACTGTATAGAAAGCTTGATAGAGGTGAAGTTATGGAGCTAGAGAGCTAGCTGTAGTGGCCAACAGAACGAGAAGGTCAAGAACGAGGAAAGATGCTTTTTTGTTTACTTGTGCAAAGCAAAAGGGGGTGTGGCTTGTACAAGGATTTGTGCATTATTTAGAATACCATCAAGTCAAGGATGAAAATGTAAGGAGCTAGCTAGCTCTAGTGCAAGTGTACTCACCTAGATCTCCTTCTCCCCCTCACTCAGTCTGGTGTGTGGAGATGTGGAGGGTCACTTCAAGCAACTGTTTAGCAGAGTCCAGAGCATCCTCTCCAAGAACAAAGACTTTGAGGTAGCTACATACAATGGATGCACACACTCACTACAGTGCCAGTGCATTTATTGTCCCTTTATGTAGCTGCTGTTGTGTGTTGGATCTTTCTTTAGCTCTGACTGCCAGGAGGAGTGGAGCAAGTATCGGGAGGGGGTGGAAACAGGTAATTAAACGATATTAAATACCTTCCTCTGACATTTATTACACCCCCATGTACAGTGCCTCTACCGACGTTCATCCTTGGCCCGTGTTGGACTGAGCATGGCCAGTTCTAAGGAAACTTGTCACGTGATGGAGGAGAGCTTTGCCCCAATGTCACATGTCTAGGTACAGTGTATGCATGTTGTTAACCACTCTATCAGTACACACATGAGTCACACTCCATTACAGGTCAGCGTGGAGTGTACAGTGCGTCCAGTGGTCTGAGGGTGGCCTATCTCAGTGGGAGCTACCAGGGGAGGACCTATCAGCATCAAGACAAGGGAGATAATCTATTGGTCAGTTCTCTTCCCAATCACGTGGAGAAGTTGTTGAACTAGTTTTTGTTTCTCCCTCTAGCGACTATATTTCACTGACTCTGATGTGTCCTGGCTGGAGGGTCAGTGCAGTGGAGAGGGCTACCGTGGAGTGGACATTCTCCTCACCTCTGATTGGCCCGGGGCAGTGGACAAGTTCACAGTGGCTCCTGTGAGACCTAGCTCCCAGTTATTGTAGGATGGACCAGTACCTTAATAATACCTTATGCTCATGCAGGACAAACTGGACCTGAGTGCAGTGGGGGCAAAGCCTATGAGTAAACTGGCCATGTGTCTCAAGCCACGCTACCATTTTGCAGCTCCACACCAAACCTTCTATGAGAGAATACCGTACAGGCACAGTACGTCCATCCCTGTATTATTAGAGTACTTGAGTTTGCTCCTTAAATAGAGTTCTGTTGTCCAATTTCTTGAAGTCCGTTCAGAGGGTATGTTCAGTTTTCCAATGTGATTTGACCAGCGATAGAATAAGAGATATGAGACTATCATAATTATTTTAGATGTGTGCTGTAATTACACGTACATCTTACATGTCCTCATCTTTAAATCCCTACACAGTAATACCACCACAACTTTTGATGCTAACTGTATTGTGCTTCATTTCATGCAGGAATCATAAAATCCTCCAAGGCAAGCCACATCATGTGACACGATTCTTAGCTTTGGCTCAAGTGGGAAATCCAGACAAGAAGAAAAGAGTGAGTTGAAATCATTCTAGTCCCATTAGTATTACATGTTATTAATGATGACATCATCTTCATACCTGCAGTACCTGTATGCATTCTCTGTCACACCCATGAGCTCCATGGACGAGAAAGAGCTGACTCAGCAACCACCCACTGCCACCAACTGTCCCTAAACTGAACTAGTCAAATCTTTGGTAAAGAAAACTTTATAATGTCTAGCTATCGTTGAAGGGCCAATATACATGTACATTTGTAGATTGTCCAATTTTCCAAACAAAAACTTGCGTTATGTAGCACTCTGAGAGTCCTATCTTTAGTTTGTGTTGTAGTTCAAATCCACCATGTTTGCTGAGGTCAAAGTTTATTGTGTACCTACTCCCACACACACTGTGCAGAGGGAGTCTCAAGAGGAGGCTGGGCCTAACTTCTTCTTTGACCAGAGAGCTCTTGATTCCGCTCATCGCAAACAGAAGAGACAACAGGACAGAGGACCCCCTGCAAAGAGACGACCCCCTCCCCAGCCCAGGGGGCCGTGCTGGTTCTGTCTGGGGGGCAAGGAGGTGGAGAAACATCTCGTGGTCTCCATCGGAGATCATGTGAGATAGAGTGTGTTGTACTTGCTAATACTGCACATACAAAATACAATGTAGCTCACAAATAGCAGACCACTAACAGTTTGTATTGTATACCCTATATAGACGTACCTGGCTTTATCCAAGGGTGGGATGGTACCAGAGCATGTGCTGGTCCTACCCATCGGTCACTATGCAGCCTCCACTGACGCACCACCAGTGAGTTCATGTGCTGTGTGTACCACTGCTGTGTGTGTATAGTCATTGTTTGTATTGTGGAGAGTATGTTTCCATGCTCTGTGTGTACTATTTAGCGGTCTGTAGTGGTCAGCCTGTAAGCAGGTCACCCTCTATAATACAGCCAGGTTAATGGGCCCCAAGTCTCCATAGCATGTGTTTGGACCTGTGTTAGCAGACCACCTCTTTAGTACAGCCACTGTTGGTCTGCCCACTGTGTAAGCAGAGATCACTATACCATATATCATGCATGTACACTGTATGACCTGTGCTCTATTACTGTAGGAGGTTTTGGAGGAGCTTGGAAAGTTTAAGAGTGCTCTGAGGAAGTACTTCAACAGCAAAGATCAGTCGTGTGTCATCTTCGAGAGAAACTACAAATTACAGCGTCTTCAACTACAGGTCAGTACCGTCAAGGCCGTATTATCATGTGATGTGATTGATACTGTATGGTTGGTGTGTTGAGATTAGGCTACAAGGTTTTGAGGGCAAACAGAGGAATGTGATTTCTCTTTTTAATCATTCAATGGTTCAGGGACTCTTTCAGCTGCCATAACTTGAATTCTGTGTATTCAATTTCAACGGTTTTATGATTTTAGAAAGAGGCCATCTAGCAAAGATCGTGATGTCATACAATATAGGTCTTTGCAATCTTATTTGTGAAGCCATTAGCATTCGAAAACTTACATAATTATGTCGAAACATTGTATAAATACGGTACATGTTAGTGTGTGTATGGTAGATGTGTTGACTGATAGTTGTGTATGGTTAGTGTGTAATGGTAATGGTGGTCACTGTAGGTTATTCCAGTGACCAAGATTCCATCTGATGCTCTGAGACAAGCCTTCATAGATTATGGGTGGAGTATGGGGGTGTGGCTTGAGACTGTGCCCAGGGAAACACCACCCTCAGAGGTAACACACACACATCATAGCTGTACCATGTTTTCTACGTACCATTCTCTAAGCCTTTTATAACCTCGATTCCAGGCCGATTAAAATACGGCCTGGTACCTATTGCATGGTGATAGTGCGCATGCGTTAGTTTATTCTCCAGAATCCTTTCTCTCATCTATTTTCTATCTATGTACATCAGCTTAGTATTGCGTTGTTTCAGAAGGCTTTCACACTAGTCTAAAGTCAGAAGAGGCTCTCATCTACCTCTATGACGGTTGTATGGTCAGGATGTCTTACATTGGATCTGTACAGACTATGGGAAGTGTATGGTGCCTCTTGACTTCTACTTGCGAAGACAACCCGGCTATAGGACCATCCTAGATATAGTAAATGAGAGCCTCTTCTGTCTTAAAATTAGTGTTCAAGCCTTCTAGACCAACGCAATAGATGACATAAGCCACAGCTTCACAGAACTCAGTCATGGAGATAAAGTATTACGGAACATTATTCTTAGTAAACGGTATAATTTACGTTCGTAGTACGATTACCCATATTCTGAGTAATTTGAAGGGCATGCACACTATCACCCATGCAATACCAGGCCATATTTTAATGCGGCCTGTAATCGATGCTAATAAGCATATAGAATAGTGGCTATAAGCCTTTTAGTTATCAATACTTCTCTTTACCAGAATCTATTAGTTTTGCTACACACACACCGTCCCTGAGGGCCTCCCACCCACCCACACACACACACACACCCTCTCTGAGGGCCTCCCACCCACCCACCCACACACACACACAGATTGCGTACACTGGTGTCCCACACATGCGTACACTGGTGTCCCATACTTCCTGGCAGAGTTTGATGATGGATGTGTGCGTGCGTGCGTGCGTGGACTGCTACAGCTGCTCAAGGATGAATCAAGTGCAAGTAAGAGTTTCTATAGGCTTCTAGTACGGTGGCCCTGAGTGCTACTCCTAGTTGATAGTTCATACTTGATAGTTCAAATGCGTAGTTGGCAGTTGGCAGTTCGTAACTTTTAAACTTTGCAACAATAATTAGCCTGCTTTAAATTATGATACTGGTGGCACCAATAGATATCTATAGCTGGCCTAAGACGGCAATATCATATTATATGTACACATCTAGGTAGGGAGGTAATATCAAGTCTAATCCCCATGCACCTATATTCCCAGATCCCATGCAGTGGGGAGGGGGGGGGGACAATATAGAAACAGGTTTTGCATGGCACTTTTATAAAACTTAGATTCTATTGAGGCCATTTAAAGTTGTGGTTAAAAGATTAGAGGCAGTGCAAAGATCTATATAATTATACAACATTTGCTAACTGGCGTAGAAGATGTATAGTCTTTGCTGGCCTCAGACAGCACTAACGTGTGTCCAGTCCACTATACAATGTACATTAAGTAGGGCTTGCCCCAAGGCTTAGAGAAACAGGTTTTGTAGAAACAGGTTTTGTAGAATAATTCCTGGCATTAGTTTGTTGCGAAGTTTAAAGGTCACGAACTCCCAACTCCCAACTACCAACTACCAACTGCCAACTACCAACTAAGAGTAGCACTCAGGGCCACCGTATTCTAGTCATGTTTACTTGGATTTTAATTCGTGGATTTGCAAAATAATGCTTCGTTCTCGAGTTATACCTAGTTTTGCTTACTTGGAATGCCATTGTAGCCTTTTCAGAAGAGCACGTAGCCAAACTTGTTTACCGAGTGTTGCTACTCTACTTAGTAGTTAGCTCTGCACTAGAAGGCTAGTTATTGGTAGCTGCAAGAGTGAGAAGAGAGCTGCAAGGCTCTGCTGATGCAGCCATTAATTTTAGACTTGAACTTTTGGCATCGATCGTTTTTAACAACAGTCATGGTCGATCATTACCCACTCTTGAGTTTGCTAATGCAAAAATGCTCATCATAAATTATGATCTGAGTGTATAAAAGCGCTTTATGTATGTAGCTTTGGCATATCCACCGAGGCATCAGCACCTGCGGTGCTTTCATTTTGTGTTGTAGTTCAAATCCATATGTTTGCAGAGGTCAAAGTTTATTGTGTACCTACCCCACACACTGTGCAGAGGGAGTCTCAAGAGGAGGCTGGGCCTAACTTCTTCTTTGACCAGAGGGCTCTTGATTCTGCTCATCGCAAACAGAAGAGACAACAGGACGGAGGACCCCCTGAAAAGAGACGACCCCCTCCCCAGCCCAGGGGGCCGTGCTGGTTCTGTCTGGGGGGGCAAGGAGGTGGAGAAACATCTCGTGGTCTCCATCGGAGATCATGTGAGATAGAATGTGTTGTACTTGCTAATACTGCACATACAAAATACAATGTAGCTCACAAATAGCAGACCACTAACAGTTTGTATTGTATACCCTATATAGACGTACCTGGCTTTATCCAAGGGTGGGATGGTACCAGAGCATGTGCTGGTCCTACCCATCGGTCACTATGCAGCCTCCACTGACGCACCACCAGTGAGTTCATGTGCTGTGTGTACCACTGCTGTGTGTGTATAGTCATTGTTTGTATTGTGGAGAGTATGTTTCCATGCTCTGTGTGTACTATTTAGCAGTCTGTAGTGGTCAGCCTGTAAGCAGGCCACCCTCTATAATACAGCCAGGTTAATGGGCCCCAAAGTCTCCATAGCATGTGTTTGGACCTGTGTTAGCAGACCACCTCTTTAGTACAGCCACTGTTGGTCTGCCCACTGTGTAAGCAGAGATCACTATACCATATATCATGCATGTACACTGTATGACCTGTGTTCTATTACTGTAGGAGGTTTTGGAGGAGCTTGGGAAGTTTAAGAGTGCTCTGAGGAAGTACTTCAACAGCAAAGATTAGTCGTGTGTCATCTTCGAGAGAAACTACAAATCACAGCATCTTCAACTACAGGTCAGTACCGTCAAGGCCGTATTATCATGTGATGTGATTGATACTGTATGGTTGGTGTGTTGAGATTAGGCTACAAGGTTTTGAGGGCAAACAGAGGAATGTGATTTCTCTTTTTATGGTTCAGGGACTCTTTCAGCTGCCGTAACTTGAATTCTATTTCAACGGTTTTATGATTTTACAAAGAGGCCATCTAGCAAAGATCGTGATGTCATACAATAATTTTATAGGTCTTTGAAATCGTATTTGTGAAGCCATTAGCATTCGCAAACTTACATTATTATTATGTGGAAATATTGTATAAATACGGTACATGTTAGTGTGTGTATGGTAGATGTGTTGACTGATAGTTGTGTATGGTTAGTGTGTGATGGTAATGGTGGTCACTGTAGGTTATTCCAGTGACCAAGATTCCATCTGATGCTCTGAGACAAGCCTTCATAGATTATGGGTGGAGTATGGGGGTGTGGCTTGAGACTGTGCCCAGGGAAACACCACCCTCAGAGGTAACACACACACATCATAGCTGTACCATGTTCTACGTACCATTCTCTAAGCCTTTTAGTGATCGAAACTTCTCTTTACCATAATGTATTGCTACACACACACTCCTCCCATCACCCACACACACACACACACACACGCAGCTTGATGACATGTTGAATGCTTTTATTGGTTGCAATATCAGCTGCAGGGAGGTGTTGGCTGCTTCTCTCGTTCTGAATCTGCCCAATCGGATCAACTGGAAGTTGTGTCTGGCAACAAAGGACGAGGAGACGAAAGCTGCTCTAGAAATGACATTTGATTTCACGCTGACACTGATTCATTTTCACTTTCACTTCTGTATAATTGACGTTTTGTGTGTTTGTTGTCCCTATATATGCATGATAGTATTATACGAGCAATAATAATTATAGTTGAGCCAAAATACCTGCCACTATTATACACTTATAGCGAGCGAAGGTCAATTTTCAATATCACTGAAGACTGAAGACTGTCCCAAAATATTAATGTTGTATTAGAATGCAATGGGGTCCATGAGCTGGAAGAGGGTCGTTTATGCTGACATTGTAATGTCTATGATTAAGGGGAGGGGCTGGTTATACATGCATGCTGCACACACAAAACCTCTACTTAACCTCTATCATGTACCATGTAAGTATAATATTATTATATGCAACATGTTTTCAAGAAAACGATTATTATGAACATTTGAGGAATATTTATGCCAAAACATTCTCAAGAAATAGTTATTGCAGTTCTAATTTTATACACAGTTGATTGTCTTCCATTGTTCCATCCTCCAATTGTAAGGCACTCTGTTGGAGACAGCGACACAGTGGCAGCGTGTGCTATAGGAGATGGTAGGTCACCAACGTAGAGCCAGGAGTCCATCGAGGATGAGTAGGCGTAGATCCTTTGAGTGACTTCACTATCCACTCCACTAACAGCAAAGAGGGTGTCGGATATCGTTACAGGGGAGGGCCGGTAAGACGGTGTATTGGATATTGTATTCCAGACAGAGTCGGCTTTGTTGGCACTCCCATCATCCTGTCGGTCTGTTGAGATGAGCTTGTTGACTTGAGCAGCAAACACCTTGTTTAGATTGTTGCCGTCAAATCCTCCCATTAGGTACACTGTGTTGTTGCAGACAATTTCTCTTTGGCCACAACAAGCATACGGTAGTCTGTCTGTCTCGCTCCACTGGGAGGTGCTGATGTTGTAGATCTCAACATTATCAGTGTAGATACGAGGGCCCAACCCACCTCCTGCTACGATCAGATGTGTTGGGAGACTAACGACTGCTGGCCACTTCCTCGCTGTGGGCATGGGTGGGATCGTCTGTTTCCAGTTCCTTCCTTTGTTAAACACATGTACCACGTTGGATCTAGAGTAGGAGGAATCTATACCGCCAACTGCTACCAGTTCACCTTTGATCTCTCCTAGACCAAAATAGCGTACAGGAAGTCTGGGCAGAGTTGACCAAACGTCTTGTGGCGGATCGTAACAGTGGACACAGTACTCGTCATCGTCATCACAGTGTCCTCTACCATAGTAGACCTTGCCATTGATGGTGACCGCTTGCCCACTAGACATCTTCACTGGAGTCTCAGAGCACTGACTGTAGGACAACTGAACCTGTAGGGACTGGAGAATACAGAGAGTCAATAACTTGTGTTGCATGTGATTAGGGGCATATTTGGCTATCTAATAACAGGGAATCAATGTAAGGTTCACTCAGACAAGAGGGCTACTAGTTCAAGGTTACTATAGCAACAAATAATATATTATAAGCATCCTGTGGGCTCGACACAAATATCGTATAGAGGGTTATTTTCATATGGTGGAAATGTTTGTACTTTTCATATTAGTAGAGCTCATATGAAAATTAATACTGTAAAATTTTTCTGGCACAATAATTATGTTCAACATCACTATCCTGAGTAGCCTTGATTCCAGGCCGCGAAGAGAAAGGCGGCCTGGTATACTTTGTATGCGCATGCGCGAAATAATTGACAACAATTTCACCATACAAAATTTTATTGTACAAAACGGACAAAGTTACGACAATGTAACCACAATGGCAGCTTTTAATCAAAGTAGAATAATTATGCTGCAGCAGTGTTACTTCTTCTAGCTCTGTTTATCAAAGAGACAGTTCAAGAAGGCCTCCCAGACAGCTAGAGCTTGCCAGCTAGGAAGAGTGGTTGACTCTTTACTACATCAGTAGTAGATCTTGAGTGAATATTAAACTTCCTGAGTGTCGAGTTAAAGCTTATTAGAAGCTTTCAGGAGTAATCATTAGCTTCTTTATCTTCAGCAATGACTTCCTGTCGAACATAAAGGCAAGATTTAGTAGCAGAAGACTTGCCTGGTCCATATTACCACAGCCTCATCAGGGGACCCACAGGAACACATCATGCCTTTCATAACATCTGTAAGCCTTACAGTGTAGGGTGTCGTTAAGTAGAGACTGACTTGGCTTGATACAATAAAGGGCGTAAGAACTCAGTCATCTTTGCACAATACTTCTATGTAACGGACTGTAACTTCAGAATACAAATAGTATACGGTTTATTTTACTGACAGTATCCACAATTACACGGATTACCCCCTTTTTTGAGGTAATGTACGCGCATGCGCATACAAGGTATACCAGGCTGCCATGCGCATACAAGGTATACCAGGCTGCCTTTCTCTTCGCGGCCTGGAATCGAGGCTATATCCTGAGCTGTACGAATAAGAAAATTTTAAATAGGCATATGAACCAATGAAAATTACCCACTATAAGGTATATATTTTTTGTTACTATGGTAACCTTGAACCACAAAAATAGACCTACTATTGGCACTTATATTTGGAGTGGTGATTAGCATACAATACGATGGCTATGTACACTACGAGTAATTGTACATGACCATTTATTACAAGCCACACTATACACAACAACTTGAATTTTAATTACCGAGGCATCGCAAAAAAGAAAATACTTCGTCCTGTATTGGAACAGTAAGCTTTGGACTTGGTACTTCTATTAGGGTGGTGATATAATAAGAGATATGAGGGTATCATATTTTAGATGTGTGCACTTAGTGGTACAGTGTTGATGAGCTCACCTGTGGTTTGCTGGTCAGGTAGTCTCTGGTTTTGGTCAGTTGGTTGTTTAAACTCTGAATGGTAGTTTTATTTTTTTGAAGGTAAGTGTCCTTGGAGGCAAGCATCGAATCTTTGTCAGCAATAGTCAAATCTTTGTGGGTGATAATAGAGTTTTTTTCTGCTAAATGAGCTAGCTCTTGTTCCACTTGTGCAGTGAGATTGGTGACATCTGTTTCCAGTTGAGCTATTTTCGTAGCTTTAGATACAAGCTCGTTGTGAGTGTAGTTGACGTTGGCAATTTGTTGCTCCACCTCTTCAGTGAGTTGCTTACATCGAGTTTCTACCTCAGTAATCCTAGCATCTTTGGAGAGAATAAATGCATCTTTTGTGGCAGCCAATGATTCTTTGAGCTCCAATTCAACTCTGAGATCCTCTACCTCTACACTATGTTCAGTTACTAGTTGATCAGTTTCCACAGAGTGCACCAACTGCATACGCTCGACAGTGTTTTCACTTTCTTCCTCTTGTCGTCTTTTATCCTCCGCCAGTGCCTCGTTCTCTCCTGCTTTCTCCTGGATTGCCGAGTCCTTCCTTACAACCTCTTCCTCAAGCTCCCTCTTCTCTGTCAGTAGGGCACTCACTCGCTGGAGCATCTCCACTCTGTTCTCAAAGGAGGGAGGGTGTTCAAGTACCACACCCACCATCCGACCCACTATCTCCGCTGCTCTAGGCCTTTGCTGAGGGTTGTTGCTGAGACAGCGCATGATGAGGTCCATCAGAGGGTGGTCTGAGGGAATCTTTCGAAGAAACTCTTCACGTCGTTCAGCTTCCGTCACTGGTATCAAACCATTGGGATTAGCAGGATCGATTCGTGTCTGGCCGATACTTGGTAGTGGCCACTCTGCTGTGAAGGTGTGAATCATCATGATCCCAAAGGAGAACACATCCACACTGGTGTCATAGTGGGGGTTGGCAACCATCACTTCGGGGGGCATGTACGCTGGGGTACCAGGGGTCTCCGTCATTCGACTCACTTGAAGGGGGGTCAAGTTCAATATTCGAGCAACCCCCAGATCGGATATCTTGGCCGTCATGTTGGTGGACAAGAGGACATTGTTGGCTGAGAGGTCTCTGTGCACAATGACTGGTGTTTGACCATGGAGGTAGACCAGGCCCAGTGAAACGTCATGGAGGATGGAGAAGTTGATCTCATCGGGGAGAATACCGTAGCGCTCGAGACAGCTGGTCAAGTTGGTGGGGAGAAACTCCATGACTAGGATGGGGAACTGAGAGCCTTCTTCAAAACAGACTCCCAGAAACTGAACAATGTTGGGGTGCCTAGTTTGACTGAGCAGGCGACACTCCTCCAGATACCTTCGTGCTGCATGCCCGATTCCAGCTTCATACAGAGCTCTGTGAAGCTTCTTGCCGGCACATTTCAGTCCTCGATACTCTAGCTCCATGACAACAGCGTAGGAACCATGTCCAAACTCATTCTTAGTGATGCGAATTTGTTTCAGAGTGAACTGCTCGAAAGCTTGTGGATTTACAGCCATTGTCTTCGTTACTGTGGGAATAGAAAAGCATGCAATATTAAATTAATAGGCAATCTAAAACAAGTCAATTAGAATCCTTTTTTCTTTTTTGCATGCATGGAATGTAAAGCATTGTTAGCTGCCTTACAGGACCATAATCTTATGCAGTTTTACAGTATTCTTACCTGTAAAGAAAGCTTGATCTTTTGTGCAAGTGATCTTTGTGCATGTACATGAAGATGAGCAGCCAAAAGTTCATGGTACGACTTTTTTGCAGCAAAAGGAGGTGTGGCTCGTACAGCTTGCGCATTATTTAGAATACAACACATCACTATCGCCTCTCCAGGCCTCGCTCCAGGCCTCGCTCCAGTCGCTAGGCCGGCTGCACTGTACTAGATCTGAAAATAGAAAATCAAGCTCAACTCTCTTCAGCTGGTATGCTTAGACTAGAGCATTCAGTACTAAAGTTACTACTGATGAGTGATTGTATAATGTGTTTGAAGCGATTGCATGGAACAGTATTCTGTTATATTTGATTGGTGAGTAGAGCAACCAACTAATCTCAACTGTCCCCTCCTCCCCACACGTACACAAAACAAGGTGTCCGTACGTAACCATCAACCGCCCACCTTCCCCCTGCCACCCTGGAGAGTATGTGTTATCCTACAGAGTTAGTTATCCGGACACAGCCAATTTTGGAGTATTGTCCTCTCAGAGTATCAGTGTACAACGTAGACAACTTGGCCTGGTGGTCAACCAGCAACCCCTACTCTGTAACACCACCTTTATTCTCTACCCCTATCCCAGTGTGAGCCTTGTGGACATGAGCAGTGGCAGTGTTGTCGAGGAGAGAGGATGGAGGAACAACAATTGGACTGTCGTTGCTAGTATCAGAACAGATGCCGATCGTGGCAAAGAAGTCGGGAGATATGAAGAAACTTACGCTGTTTTCAGAGACATTGAGATAAAATCTGCTGGCGATTACGTGCTTTTGTTTGAAGCGTATGCCGAACCTGCAGAAGCTGATCTAAGGTCGTCAACTGTGTACTCTGACCTCTTCACTATTACCCAGCGTCAAATCACAAAGTTAGATATCACTTATGATGTAGATTTCAACACGACCATTGGAGATCAAAGAGATGCATTCATTACTGCATTCCTGGTCAAATTCCGATCTTCCTATCCTCAAGTTGAGATTATTAATGTGACCCTCACAGAAGGTAGCATCATTGTTGGTGTCACAGTAACAGCAGTTCATTTTCAACGGTACAACATTGACCCCATTCAACGTGACTCAAGACCCAGCGTTCCCAGTGGTGATCCCAACACTACCACCGAGCATCCTTGAAGAGCACTTTGTACTCATACTAGCCATTGTGATACCTGGTGTGGTGCTCATTGTGTCATTCTTATTTATGCTGGTCGTCTGTTGCTGTGTGTGTCATCACAAGAAGAACAGGAAATCACTTAAACTTGAGGTGAGTACATGTATATAATTAAGAATGTGGCCTTGACTGGTATGCTTACATTGGAATTGTTGCCATAATTGTAGCTGATGCGTAAGTGAAAATAATAAGTGACTATAGTGGAACAGTAATTATGCTGTGTGCTAATTACATGTACGTATACAATGTCCACTATCGTAATATTATTCCTTATGCTGAGTAGAGCAACCATCTCAACTGTCCCCTCCTCCCCACACGTACACAGAACAAGGTGTCCTCACATGATTCAGAGGAAAAATATGTATCCAACAACTGCCCACCTTCCCCCGGCTCTGTCACTGACTACTATCTCCTCCCAGACAGAACTGGAAGAGATGTCGACACCCAATCCTTCGAATCCCACGAGCTCAACTCTCTGGCCTCTACTCCAGTTAGTCAGAGGAAGACAAACGTCCTAGTCTCTGAGAGTGTGGATGTCAAAGTCAGAGCAAAATCTATCAAGACTCTGGACGTGTTCTTTGCCAATCCCAGTGCCGAGGAGGCACTAAAGGATGAGAAGTTGGAGACACTAGATACCAATTTTGATGAAGTGGTTCATTTACCAACCACCAGCCAAAATATATACTCCACCAATACCAACGGCAGTACCAACAACAATACTGGTAAGTTAATTTTTCGTAAATCTCTCCTTTGATTGGCCGAATGCATGTACCTCTACAGTACCTTTGAAAGCTGCTCGTATTAATAGTGCAATGTAGCTACTACGTGTATATATCCCATCCTCTTACTGTAAGCGTGCTGAACTAACCCCCCCCCACACACACACACACAGTGGCATATGAGAGCAGGACTCCATCTGCTGCCACTGTTGCCCACAGCCTGCTCCCACCCCCCTCAGCCACGCCCTCACAGTCCTCTGAGAGTACAAAGGTCAAGAAGTACGAGAGCATGAAGGTGGAGGACATTGAGAACTAAATCACTGACACTTGCAAAAAAAACATTAGTAGTGTACTCTATTTATTCTTGTATGAAAAAAGCAATGTTTTTTTGTCGTAGCGATTATCTTAGAATCTGATAATCTAATAATTATTTTTGTGTAAAATTTATTTAGCTGCATGTATAATTATGTGTACTACCGTATAGCGCGAAATTTTCGAGGCACTTATATTTCGTGGATTGGCCTCTAAAAACCATTTCGTTGCACAATGTTCGCGGAATAGCTGCTTACCGGAAGCCACGCCTTTAAATCTTTGCATGATAGCAGGTAATTCTAATTAAAGAACACTTTTTGTGGACTTAATTTTCGTGTAGAATTCTAACCCACGAAATCCGCGAAAATTAAGCCCCTCGAAAATTTCGCGCTATACGGTATGTGCAAGATTCCTAATCAGTTCGACTGATACTATAATTATAATAATTATATAAATTATACAGCTAGCTATTATACGTGTTTTTCAACACTTTCAAGTCAATTCAACGTACTCTAATCCAACCTTTTATTATCATAATTATTAATAATAATAATTAATGGTGATTATAACAAACTTTTTTGAAAACAATTGCAAGAAAATTGTAAAAATAAAACTACTAAGTGATTGTGAAGGAGAGATTGAGTGAGGTTGGTCCGAATTAAGTGAGTTCAGCAAAAGTGTTCTATTTGAATGTACTAGGGCAACTCCTAAGCTGATTGCAGCCACTGTGAGCCAGCCAGTAGGGCGGCGGTTCTCAGCTGTCTGGTTTTCAGTTCTCTCTTTGGCTTTCTCAGAGGCATCAATACTCACTGCTCCCTTGATGGCACCCTGGATGTGGAGAAATAAAAGTCAACAAAAATAAAAAACATGCAGTGAAATACAGTAGTCAAATACTTAATCTACACATGCATACAACAATCTCTTACCCAACCGCCATGCTCGAGAATCCACTGAGTGAAGACGTGAAGAAATGTCGTCTGCCATCCCTACAATCATTTTGTGCAGATGGAAGTCAGATTCAGCCAGATTCACCAGGGCACTCCGGCCAAAAAACTCCTGAGAATGAAACAAGTATAACGTTAATAATCGTCACATTAAATAAACAAACTATTGTTTTTGGTTATTATTTAACACACATGCACACATTCATTAAACAGCTGAGCCACCCAAAAAAAGGGCAAAAAAAGAAAGCAAGTCGGAGAAGATGATGGAAAAAACAGTGAACTTATTTCTTAAATATCATAAGGACTCGGAAGAGAAGAATGATAAAAGAGAAGAAGAAAGGTGGACAAAAGAAATGGAATTGGATGAGAAACGAAGAAAGGCAGACCAGGAGCATGAATACAGAATGATGCAATTAGTCATGCAGCAGCGAGACCCACCACCACAAAACTACCCGTCATTGTACAACTTTGTCAACGACACTACATTTTAGCTAGCAAGTTTAACAACCTATACCAACATAACTCATTATAGTCGACAAGAAACCATAGTATTACACAATCATATTCATACAGCAGTCAGTCATTGATTAATTACTGTACATTTAATAAATAATTATTTTAAGTTTGCCATGGTAACTCTATTGCTGAGAAAAGTATATCATTAAAGCTTTTTGTACATCTTTGCCACTATTAGCTACTGTTGAAGACGAAGGTAAGCTGGGGCTGTTTAGAGTAGAGTCCGTTTCATCTTGTATCCAATCATCATGGAATGTCTCATGGCAGTCTTCGCATATGTTATGGAGAACACAACAAGCAGCAATTAAGCAAGGCACGTCCCTAATTAAAACATCATTTCTCTTCAGGAGACACCGCCATCGACCTTTTAGCCTTCCATATGCATGTTCAACAATAACACGGGCTTTGCTTAGCCTGTAGTTAAAGAGTTTCTGCTCAGCTGTCAATGAGCCATGATCAATGAAAGCCTTTAGCAACCATGGAAGGAGAGGGTACGCAGGATCACCAAGCACCAACAGTGGAACAGCTTGGCCACAGATAGTCTGCTTCCAATCAGGAAACAGTGTACCGCCTTGACCTTTCATATACAAACTTGAGTTTACAAACACTCTGGCGTCATGCACTCTTCCCGGCCATCCTATGTAAATGTTTGTGAACTTCCCAGCATTGTCTACCGTGCCTTGCAAAATGACAGAGTGCCATCCTTTTCGATTGTAATAATCGGCCGGACAATATTCAGGTGACACAATTGGAATGTGTGTACCATCAACCACACCTGCACATTGCGGAAACCCAAAATCATTCTCGAATCCATCAACAACTGTTCTTAGATCGTGACCTGTTGGAATACGAACACACCTAGGCATCAAAACATCAACAATAGCTGCACAAACTTCCTTGACAACAATACAAACAGTTGCCTTAGACACTCCAAACAGATGTCCAATGGTGCGATAGTCAGAGTTGGTGGCCAGATACCACAGTGTGATAGCAACCCTCTTCTCAACAGGCACAGCTTTCCTCATATTTGTGTCCTCATATTTGTGTCTGAATAGACGTTCTTAGCTCAGTGCACAAGAAATTGAACGTTGACTGGGACATTCTGAAATTATCGAGCCAATCATCTCTGGAAAACGTCTTGCATACAATGAAGTCCCACCAGTAGGAACTTCTCTTCTTCGACCACAGCAACCTCTCAGATGTACACAAACCTCCAGCAAGCATTAATGTAATAACAGCAAGCAACAAACGTTCTTGGGATCTTTTTCTAGCTAACTTCAGTCTTCTCTGTCTTGCCACACGCTTTCTCTTCAATACAGCAGCCTTTCTACGCCTTTGACTAGCGAAGTGCTGAAACAAGACTACTAGGCTACACAGCCAAAAATCCACAGGTCCGTTTCAGGCCGTAGGTTAAAACGGGCCGTTACAGGCCCCTGAACGGACCCGTATCAGGACGTAGCCCACTCACTTCCTGTGTACAGCCCGTGAATACGGGCTGTACACAGGACGTGGGGCTACATCCTGTTTACAGCCTGTAAATATCAGGGTGTAGCACCCACGTCCTGTACACGGCACGTTAATTACTGAGCATGCGCATACTTTTGGAAGCAAGTCCAGCTGTCATACCCACACCATTAATGAGATAGAATGAATATGGCAAACATTCCAAGTACATCTAAAGTAAGATAAGATATAGATAGAATA